>NC_045552.1:51595458-51895458 GCF_009769535.1 Thamnophis elegans | reverse complement strand
ACTCTTCTCGTGAAATACCTCTGGACCAGCTCAATCATATTAATGTTCAGATATACAGTGTGGATTCCAGGCAGACGAGCTGTATTCGAGAATTGGTCTGGCAAAGGTTTTGTATGCCCTAGTTGGCAGTCCTGAACTTACGAATCCTGTACTTGCAACCACAACTGGGCCCAAAATTGATGTTGCTAAGTGAGATATTGGTTAAATCAGTTTTGCCCCATTTTACGACTTTTCTTGCTGCCTTTGTTGAGCGAATCACTGCTTGTTAGATGAATCTGGCTTCCCCATTGACTTTGCTTGTCAGAAAGTCATCAAAGAGAATCACATGACCCTGGACACTGCAACCGTTATAAATATGAGTCAGTTGCTAAACATCCGAATGTAAATCGCATAATTGTGGGTATGTTGCCACGATCACAAGCATTCAAAATGGTGCCAAAATTCAAATTTTCAGTGCCATTGTAACTTCAACCAAATCACTAAGTATAAGCTGGGGACTAACGATATACAGCAAACAAACCTTAATTTCCAGCCATAGCAGAATGAAATTAGCTGTTAGGCCTGCAATTATATTCCTTTTAGAATTTTGGCCTGCCACACTTTCTCTTATTTCATTATGCTGTTTCTTTAGTATAGTTGATGGGAGGGGGAAATAGACAGGAGTAGGATTGTGGAATGTATTGTTTTCATTCTTTACTAGAAGCCAAGGTCATCCTTTGTCTCCGTACTTTCACACCTGACTAGAAGCAGCTGGGTGTGGATGCCAGCGTGGAAGAAGAAGATTGGACCATGTGATGGATTGTGGGTGTGGGGACAAGATCATGAACTTTTAACTGGATGGAATTCTGATGTCATTTCCAGTATTGGGATTCCATAGCACGATGCCAACATGTCTGTCTTATTAAATTGGAACCTTAAGGATAGCTCTGTCTTGGATTCTGATTTAATTCTGCATGATATTTGGAACATTAGCATCTTGGATTACCAATGTGTGTGCAATTTCAAAGAAAGTGCCGTTGAATGGAAGGAAACTTACCGCTGAATAAGCGTACAGGGAAGTACATCATAAAGTGGAACGTATCTAAAATAACTCCGTTAACACTCGGTACTGAGGCCACCGATGAAGAATAATGATTATTGGAAGGAGACAAAGGATGAGAAGGAAGCATTTGCAGTATTTGTGATTTGAGCCAGTAGAGCATTGAGTTAGTACAAGAGCAAAAATAGGCTTTCCCTCGTTTAAAACTCTCTTCAGAGCACCCAGATTTTAGAAAGTTAAGTGGGGTGATACAAGCCAGGAGGGAGAAATATTAAAATGTCAAATCTGTCCTCTTTTTTTTAGTGCTTTGAAGATGACAATACATAGGGAAGATGAACTAAATAGTTTAATTTAACACGAATTGACCTAATTCATATTTTCGGAACTACTATGGAGTTACAGAGCACACGTATCCTACCCTTCTTTTTTTGGCACCACTCCAAATAGTCCTCAACTTAAAACATATAGCTGATAAAGGAGAGCCTGTGGCCTAGTGGCTAATACAACTGCCTAATATGTAATACAGCTCAGGTTTAAATCCCAGTAAGGGTATGGCTAGCTGATGAGAGCTAAATAGCTTGAAATAGATCTATACTAGTCTCCCTTTATTTATTTATCAGCACAAATGCAACATATGTGTGTGTTTCACACACACACACACACACACACACACACAGATTGTCTTGGCAAAAGAGAAGAGAATGGCCACAAGTCAACTTTCCATGGCCATCTTTTGCCGTTGACAATGGCCAATTCACTGTGGGCCAATTCAACAATCCAATTTAATTTTTAAATGGTTTTAATTTTGGTCACTCAAATTTCATTTTGCCCCTTCTTTCACATTCTTTCTTTAACAATTCTACTCCACTAGGTCTTCATATAGTAGTGTAACACTTGTCTCGCGGTGACTTGTTGCCCATGGCGAGTTGTCCCGCGGTGAGTTGGCTGTAGTGAGTTGACCGCGGCGAGTTGTCCTAGACTCCCACCAGCAAAGTTGGTGGATTCAGCTTCATCAGTGGTGATGAAGGTAACGTTGGAAGAGGTGAAAGACCAGGTTAGCAGAGATCATTGTGGCGTAAATCTGTGGTGGTTGCTAGGAGTCAATTGACGACTGGATGGCACGTAATGAATCAAACTCAATATGAAGGCTGAAAATGCCCAGCTCGAGAGAGTTGTGCTGTTGAAATAGGAATTGGACATCAAGATCTAGCACCCGATTTAATAGAATGAGCAAAGGTCTCCAAATATCTGACTCAATAGAGGGGAATTCGTAATACCAACTTGCTTTAATTACATTACTATGTCCAGTGGGAATGTTCCTTCAAAATAACTAAGCCTTTGAGCCTGATTTAAAACAGAGTGGCAATAAACAGATTCGCAGGCAGTTTTACCAGTGTTGAGCAGAGAAGTCTCTCTCCCTCCCTTTCCCCCCAACACATACCAGACACACACATACACACAAGAAGTAATGTGTAAACTCGTTGTGATCTTTGATAATTGCCGTAACCTATTACAATCTCCCTAAAGGTTTTTTTTAATCGTTCTTCTCTCTTTACAAATAATGATGAACACCTGCAGTTTTAAAAATACTTGAGACTGAAGTGGTTAACCCCTGGGAGTGTCCTGTTTTAGAAGCTTACTCACTTCTTTTCTAACAAGCTTCTTTGTTTTCCTCCTTGTGATCTCTTTCTCTCTCTCCTATGTGTACGCATTCTCAATGCCCATTTTTGGGGGGTTCCTGGATACCAGTGGATGGGTGATGGGATCAAAAAGGAACCCCCAAAATAAGGGGGTTAAAAGGGGGCCTCTGCCTTCCTGGAAAACACCCTGAGTGGCATTTTTTTTGCTTTATAACAACCCATAAATGTAAACTTCTGGCTGACAGTGACTTCTCAAATGAAGGCTCGTAAATTCAGGGATAAGTGCATGTGCCATAGATATTTACAAATGCTTACGTCTTTGAAAAAGCAAAGGGAGAAGGCATATGTATATTTGCAAATGCACAATGAATGCCCAGAGGGAGATGTGATCTAGTTCAGCAGTCTTAAGAGGCATATCAGAATTTCTTGCGTGGCTTGATGTCTCTTAAGAGTCATGATTGATGCAAGTATCGGTCAATAACATCAGAACAGGGTTACAGTGACTAAGAATAGGATAGGATTGCTCTATTATTTTCAAGTGTATTAAGATAAAGGGAAAGATTCCCCTCCCACATATGTGCTAGTCGTTCCTGATTCTAGGGGGCAGTGCTTATCTTCATTTCAAAGCCGAAGAGCCAGCGCTGCCTGAAGATGTCTCTGTGGTCATGTGACCAGCATGACTAAATGCCCAAGGTGCATGAAACACTGTTACCTTCCCACCAAAGGTGGTCTCTATTTTTCTACTTGCATTTTTATGAGCTTTCGAGCCTCTAGTTTGGCAGAAGCTGGGACAAGTAACGGGAGCTCATGCCATTATGCAGCCTTAGGGATTCGAACCGCCGAACTGCTGACCTTTCTGATCGACAAGCTCAGCATCGTAGCCATTGAGCCATCGCATCCTCAGTCAAGTGTATTATGCAGCTTCAATTCTTAATCCTTAATGCCTGGATGTATTGCTTAAACACACAAATACTCGCGTGGATAACATCACCACCTGCTAACCATCCCTCAACAGCAACAGCCTCCAAGAAGTTGCTCTCACAAATATTTATTTGATATTAAAGATTCCTCTGCTTTGAGGCTGCCCCTGAAGAGTTAGGACTTCTGGATAGTTGTCTTTGTTTCCTTCTCGTTTTAAATCACTATTTGCCCGGTTTCCATTGTAGACTGTGCTTGGTTGGAGAAAGGGCGGAATTTGAGCTGACACCGAATGCTTTCACTCCTTTCAGGAGAATACCTAGAAGCAAAGGGTTTCCTTCTGAAGTACTATTTTCAAAGTTCTACAGTTCTCCATTTATCTTGAAACCCTCTTCAACCTTGCTGAATAATGCAGTGTCTTTTGCCTGATTTGGAAGTTAAGCAGGGAGGCTTTTGATATCGCCGGAATGGCCCCACACAAGTTACCCAGGGAGCTTTTAGCCGCTAGAATACATTATCTAGGGATGAGATGATCCCAAATTCTTTGGCAATATCTGTTCTGGCCTAGGATTCCCCAAAAAGCATGAGGCAGAGTCCTGGCTTGGAAAAAATCCTTTTTATTAAATGAATGAATTCAGCAAATGCCTGGTAAACAGTCTTTCAAAGGAATATTTATGACTACAGACCTTATTTTGGAAAGCTGCCCTGTAAATATTTTCCCCAATGAGGTGCTGTGCAAGGAAAGGCTGGGCACAGAGTCTCTGAGATTCACGGACAGATCTTCACACTCCTGAAATGAATCTCATGACCCAATGAACAAATTGTTTCCTGCAAAAGCCCACTCCCCTTTCGCTCCTCTTTTATTTCCTATGGGAGGGGACATTCACCGTCCACCTGTGGCTTTACTCCCAAATTGACCCTGATTTCTGAGTTCTTTTCTTCTGGCAGCTCTGCGCATGGGCACACTGGGAACAGGCTCCAGCTGTTCCTCTGCCTCACTGCTGTCTAGCTCCATAGGCAGCTGATCATTGCCTCTGAAGCAGAGCCCTCGTCTGAGCCTTCCCCAGCCTCCACAACTGGCCCATGCACCCCCCTAACCTCCTCACTGTCTGACTCTGCTGCCAACTCCACTGCCCGCTGGCGGGCCACAACAATATCCCAGAAAATTCTGGACAGATATTTGTTGGCTATATTTCTGCATTAAAAGGTGGAATTGGAGAAGAAGACTGAAAAGTTTCTTCCTGCTAACTCTCCATGGAGAAATGTTGGCCTTTGGTTTAACAGTGGTGCTCAGGAATTGAGTTTAGAGGCTGAAAATTCAATTATTATTATTTTTTTAACTCATCCAGCCACTAAAATAAGGCAGGAATGGCAGGCTTGTGAAAGATATATTTTGGTCAGCTCTTTAGATTCCATTATAAGAGTTGTCCTGTGAAGCTTTCGTTTCTCTAAGGAGGTCAACTGCTGTAAAATTTGGGCTACACTTAGAGGCGGGAGAGTGATTTGCATATAGCATCTTTCTCAGCAACTTTGCAGAAAGCGGGGTGGGGTTTAGCTCCAGCTAATTCTCCGCCATGAAGTCCCACGTAGGCAGGAAAAAAAAGTATTTCCCATTGTTGGAAGTGACAAGGATGTCCTGATCAGGATTAACTTTTTAAGCGCGGAGATGGTCACCGTTCCTGGCTTTGAAATGCATATATCCTTGCCATGCACACATTCGATGTCTGAACTCTATAATTCCGTTATCACGAAGAGCATAATCTAAGGGGCTTAATTACCTTGCCAACAGGAAAAGGTAGGAAGGAAGACCTGCAGGGGTGAATAAGGGGAGTAAGCATATCTTTTCAAAACTGACACCGCTGAAATCCTGAATGCGTTTTTATTCATTTTATTTATTTAGTTTGTCAAACATGTACAAGATAAGAGGTATAACTAGAAACACGGACAAAGGAAATGGGTACAAATAAATGGGGGCAGTAGGACAGGGACAGTAGGTACGCTGGTGCGCTTATGCACGCCCCCTTTACGGAGCTCTTAGGAGTGGGGTAAGGTTGAAGCTGTGAAGGTTAGAGGATATAATAACGGAGTCGGGTAGAGCAGAGTTGGGTAGAGCATTCCAGGTGTTGACCACTCTGTGGCTGAAGTCGTATTTTCTGCAATCGAGTTTGGAGCGGTTTACCTTGAGTTTTTCCAGGTGTTGGCAGGCCTCTGTCTCACATTCTACCTCATTGAATTAAATCAGAGCTTTCTTTCATTTGGTACATGTTCTGCCCCCCTCCTCCGTCCAGTAACGAATGCTGAGACAAGTTTAACTGGAATGTCACAGCACTTTATTAGCAAGAAACCAAAACCTCGGTGGCTGAAAGCCAAGTGTAACAAACAGATAAGAACCTTGGCAGCAACTCAGACTTCGACAGATAACAGCTTCTGCAGCGTTAGGAATGACGTTGAATCCTGCAAAACCAGGCTCCTCCCACTCTCTCTTTAAATATGATCTTGAGAGGAGCCTAATTACAATCACCTGGGTCCAATTATCTTTGGTAACTGCATAGCTGCTCTCTACGTCGATCTGCCCGGCATTGCTGGGCATCCAGGAACAACTCCCTTGGCTCCTCCCAACTGCTCCAATGCAGGACTTCAGGATCACACTCCCTTGTCTCCTCCCCACTGGTCCAAGGCTCAGGTGCCTCCTGGTGGCCAACCAGCCTCTCTGTGCCCTGCTCGGAGTCGGAACCCTGTCCAGGGTCCTCCACATCTTCCAGAGCCGACTCATAGGGCCCCTCGCTGTCGGAGTCTGGTGGCAGCTCCAACGGCTCCTGCTGTGCCCTATAAGTTGTTAGCCGCCCTGAGTCCCCTCAGGGAAAAGGGCGGCCTATAAATAAACTTATTAATTAATTAACAGGTATATATGTAAAGATAGACCCACCATTGAGGATAAATTAGACATTATTGTTAAACAAGACATTCAGCGAGCTTCGCCCCATGTTATGACCTTTCTTGCCATAGTCGTTAAGTGAATCACCACTGTTTGTGAAGTGAATCTGGCATCCTTGTTGACTGGTGCTTGTCAGAAGGTTGCAAAAGGGCATTATGTGACCCCACCCTACTGTCATAAATAGGAGCCAGTTACCCAGTGGCTAAATTTTGACCACATGACCCTGGGGATCCGTGGTGGGATTCAAATAATTTAACAACCAGTTCTCTGCTCTAATGACCATCTAGGTAGGTGGGGCTCGGTGGTCATGTGACTGGGTGGGCATGGCCAACTCAAGGTCACTCGGGTCGATGGATGCTTCACCTTAGCTGTTGCAATGGAATAAGGGTTAGAGAGGCAGTTTCTGTAAGCAGGGCAATAAAGATGAGGCTAGAAGCAACACCAGAATGTTTCCTTCCTGCCTTCCTTACAGGATTAGCCCTGTAAAGTGGGGAGAAAAAAAAGGAGATTTCTTCCAACAGCCGGAAGTTACCAACCGGTTCTCCCGAGATGCGAACTGGCTGAATCCCACCACTGATAGGGATGCTGCAACCATCATAAGGGTGAAAAAAAATGGTCATAAGCCGATTTTTTTCAGTGCCGTTGTAACTTTGAAGGTCACTAAATGGACTGCTGTAAGTCGAGGACTACCTATATAAAGGGACACTGGAAAAATATACTTTCTAAACAGACCAGCAACTGCTTTGTATCTTTTTTTGGAGGTTGCAATAAACAGGGGGATTTAAATCCAATAAATAAATATAAACACAGATGGTCTAGATCCAGCAAATTTGACGTTTTGGTATTCTCTTTCTCTGTCTTTCTCTTCTTTCTCTCTCTCTCTCTGTCTTTCTCTCTGTGTACCTCTCTCTGTCTCTGTCTCTTTCTCTCCCTCCCTCCCTCCCTCCCTATCTCCGTCTTTCTCTCTGTGTGTCTTTATCTCTCTCTGTCTCTCTTTCTCTGTCTGCCTGTCTTTCTCTCCCTCCCTCCCTCCCTCCCTCCCTCCCTCCTTCTATCTTTCTGGTTCTCTTTTTTCTCTCTTCCTTTCTGTCTGTCTGTCTGTCTGTCTGTCTCTCTCTCTCTCTCTCTCTCTCTCTCTCTCTGTGCCTCTCTTTCTCGGTCTGTCTCTGTCTTTCTCCCTCTCTCCCCCTCTCTGGGTCTTTCTGTGTGTCTTTCTCTCTGTGTGTGTCTGTCTCTCTCTTCCTCTCCCTCTGTGCCTCTCTCTGTCTCTGTCTCCATCTCTCCCTCCTTCTCCTTCTCCCTGTACGTGTGTTCATGAGATCATGAGTGAGTATGATGTTTGCTAGAATTATAAGTATGTGCAATTTGAGAAGTAAATGCATTATAGAAATCAGATGTTTGGAGGCCATGCAACAGAATTACAAAATGATTTAGATGGACTTTAAATTATGGTAGCAATGAAATAACAAAATGGCATCTCCTGGAACCTAATCTGCAGGTATTGTGAGGAATTTACAGTAATAAAGACACTCTATGATTTTCTGTGTCGTATTATAACACATCATCTTACATTCTGCCTCCTACTCATTGCTGCATTATTCATGCTTTGGCACAGAGAGAGAGAGTCTTCATTTTATATATATATAAATTTTATCTATCTATCTATCTATCTATCTACCTATCTACCTACCTACCTACCTACCTACCTACCTACCTACCTACCTACCTACCTACATCTATCTATCTATCTATCTATCTATCTATCTATCTATCTATCTATCTATCTATCTATCTATCTATCTATCTATCTAAATGAATATATATTCACTTTAATTTGTTCTAGGTTATAATTGCATACTGGAACATGCCCCATGTTTCTGGCTGCAGTTAAACAGTTTTCTTGGAAGTATTATAAAATCATCTTTTTAAAAAAAAAAAGAACAAGAAATGATTTGTTTACATTTAATTGTTCTGATCCTCCAAAAAGCTCTATCTGCTGTAGCTGTTGATGGAAGCCTGGGAGATACCTCAGGATTATAATCATACCTTTTATCTGTGGTGGTCCTTCATAACAGCATAACAGCAACTTTCAAAATCCTATTCTTAGAAAAAGATTCCCATAAGAATCCCCATTAATTCTGTTGCCTCCAATGTAAGGACTTTAAAAAAAAATCTATTCCTTTTGTATTTACATTTAGAAACACAATGGCTACTTCTCAATTACTTATTGTTAAGTCTGTTTTTGTGTCTCAAAGTCTATAGAGACTTTCAATCATCCAGGTCATGGTTGTCCCAAAGGTGCTTTTTCAGGAGGCAACTGGACTTTCTGGATTTTTCTTTGAAGATGTTTCACTTCTCATCCAAGAAGCTTCTTCAGCTTTGACAGGATAGTGGGGAATAGAAGGATTTATACTCCATTTGGTCTCTTTATTGTCAGAAATCATAAAAACCAGTAAACTTCACTAAGTAATCCCACATATGCTATGGTGGAGTCCATTTGGTCTGCTCCTTAAATCTTCTTCCTGTTGCATGTTTCTTTAATACCTTATTTATTTATTTAGCATATGGCACTTTAATACCATAATTATGAAATTGTTGTTTTGGGATTCTGAAAATCATAGAAAAATAGGCTGGAATAATAATAAGCTTTCTTTTGGAATAAACACAGTGTATGTTGATTGAAATATTGCAATATTTTTGACTTGGACAATGAATGGCATCACTCTATCCTCTATAAATCATACAATCCTATATAAAACTTTCTGAACCAAAGATGTAAATGGAGCAGATCTTCACTGTAGTTAAAATTGATGACAACGCATAATGATATGGCCTGCCTGAAGGAAACTCTGTTTTCCCTTTTGTTTAATATTTTTTTCCCCCTAGAATATCATCTTTTTTTTTATGGATGGTCAGAGAGAGATGCAACATTATTCTGTTTCTAATTTCAGTAGATATTCAAAACCAGGCGTTGATAATTGGCATTTGAATTTGAGTCTCTTGCAGTATATTGGTCAATTGCAATAGATTCTGATCAGCCATATTTCCCTTACTTTAAAATGGGTAATTTCTCTGGAACTGAATATGCTTTAACAGGTAGTAAAAGTCCCATCTTTCCCCTGTGAAGATGCAGTCTGACAGGTAATTCTTGACTTACGATCATAACGGCGCCTAGAATTTCCACCGTAAATCATGAGGGTTGTAAATCAAGGCACCGACATGAGTGGATTATATTTTATTACTTCTTTTGCAGTGGTCTTTAAGCAAATCCATATATTTGTATGGGTGGGGTTCTCCCCCCCCCCCAGAAACAAGCCGGAAGGGCTGAAAAACAGCAACAAATATTGTAAATAGAGCCGTTGTGGCGCAGTGGTTAGAGTGCAGTATTGCAGGCTACTTCTGCTGACTGCCGGCTGCCTGTAATTTGGCAGTTCGAATCTCACCGGGCTCAGGGTTAACTCAGCCTTTCATCCTTCCGAGGTCGGTAAAATGAGGATCAAGATTGTTGGGGGCCATAGGCTGACTCTGTAAAACCACTTAGAGAGGGCTGTAAAGCGCTGTGAAGCGGTATATAAGTCTTAAGTGCAGTTGCTACTGCTAAATTGTAGTCATGTGACTGTAGAACACTGCAACATGAGCTGGTTGCTAAGTCTCCAAATTGTGTCCGTGTGAGATGTAGACATTTTTGAGGTATGGTCATTACAGGAAGTCAACTTACCAACCGAAGATTGAACTGTAACAGAATTGGGCTATTTCTGGCCTGTAAGAGACCCCATAAATTCAGTTTTGGAAATAGCAGGACATTTTTAATTAAGACTGCAGATCACTGAGAAGAAAGACATTGAAAAGCTTGGCCAAGTGATTTGCAATATGCTTTGCTCTGAAGAACGTACCAATCCGTCATTGTGAAGCCTTGACATGGCACCCAATCCATTGTTCCCCATGTAGGCCATATCTAGAAGTCTAAAATAATTTGTCCATTCATCCATTTACCACCCCTAGGGTATGTATGCCTCTTCCTCTACAGCATTGTTAACTTTGCAGTGCTAGTTCCTGATTTGAATGGGAATCTTTGACATTTTTGCATTGGCATCCTTCAGTCTCAAAAGTCCATGGTATCACACTCTGGAAAGAGGTAAAGCTGGAGTGTTCTCTCCAGCACGAGGCCTGGGTAGATTAATACGGAGGTTAGATTGTTACCCAGATCCCCTCTCTCCATGTTGCTGAAATAGTCCAATGGAATGGCAGAGCCGATACAATTGGTTCCAGCTGAGTTGCAGGAGTTACCACAATGTGGTTGTACACAGTCACGAACTGCTTCCAGGACTCCAGCTCTGGATTTTGCCTTGAAGTTGACTCCTGAAGCCTTTTCCAGTAGTGGATGCAGCCACCAGGCAGTGGAGGTCTGTAATCAGAGTTTCCCTTCACCTAGAAGATGGTTCTGCTGCTTTTATCTGCTGTTGGGGCATAGAGTCCTCTTCCACCTTCCAAACAATGGACTGTCTTCTCCTGTAACCCTGGAAAGGGGCCCTTATGAGGTGCTACCAGCCGGGCCAGCTGGACCAAGGTTTTTTTTAAGGAGCTGTTACTCCTCCATCACTCACCCTTTGTCCTGGCTTGTGACAGGCAGAGCCTGGCTTCCCAAAAGTTGGGCCCAGGATGGCGGGTTTCATTATGTAAATCTTTGACAGGGCATCTCCATAACGTACGGTTGCTCAGAAATCTTGCTACGCTCACCCATCTACTCTTATAGCAATAGCAGTTAGACTTATGTACCACTTCATAGGGCTTTCAGCCCTCTCTAAGCGGTTTACAGAGTCAGCATATCGCCCCCACAGTCTGGGTCCTCATTTCATCCACCTCGGAAGGGTGGAAGGCTGAGTCAACCTTGAGCCGGTGAGATTTGAACCGCCGAACTGCAGATAACAGTCAGCTGAAGTGGCCTGCAGTACTGCACCCTAACCACTGCGCCACCTCTTGCCCTCCTATGTGCCTAACATGTGCGCGGAAGAGAAGCTAGGGCGCACAGAGACATTGCCTATAGTGCAGGATTCTGTTCTCTTCCTTTTATTGTGATTTGTGTGTTGAAAGTTATATATATATAACTTGCTCTACCATTCTTGGTAGGGATGCTGAGTTCTTCCAGCTTCCAGATACCCAGGGAACCTCATCACATCAATCAGTCAATCAAGGAAGAGACAATGGTCTCATCAAGGAGCCATCAAGGGAGAAAAACCACATGGCTTGTCACAAGTACCAGATTCTGCAAAAAAAAAGAGGGGAGAGGGGGGGAGAGGAGGACATGTTACACCTTTCTTTTCTAATTCATTTTGGCCTCTGCTACCCCGTTTCCCTCAAAATAAGAGCCAATTGGAAAATAAACCCTAGGATGATTTTTCAGGATGCTTGTAATATAAGCCCTATCTAAAAATAAGCCCCAGTTAAGATCATCAGCCAGACGGACACAATTAGCACCGTATTTTCCCCAAAATAAAACATAGTATATAGGCAGCATCCCTTCCTCCCCTGCTCTGCTTTATTAAAGACATAATCATCATCACCAACATATAATTTCTCAGTTTAGAGACAGAAAGCCATTGATATGTTGTTGCCTCCCTTGTTCGGATGATTATAGTTTAGTTGACAGAAGTGCTACTAAGCAGCTGGGGTCTCATTTCCATCATTCTCTGCCCGTTGTCGTAAAAGTGGAGTGGACTGTGATTGTGAAAGTGTCCCAGGGCTGAGGGGAAGAGGGTGATTTTTTTCCAAAGAGCAGGTAGTCCATCATTTGGGAAGATGAAAGAAGCCAATACTTTAAATCGGTGGTCACCAACTGGTGGATAAAATTCCGGTGGTCCGCAGAAAAAAAATATTTGCATTTTTTATATTGCACTAAATCTGAAGTCCTTAAACTACGCCCCCTGGGCTGGATATGTGCAATGAATGTTTGTGTTGCTGCAGAGAGTCTCCTCCTTCGGGGTCTTTTTGTGCAGGTCGGAGGGGGCAAAATTCCAACTTGGGGTCTGCTTCAGCCTCCTGGTGCAGGGCTTTGGATGAAGACTGGAAGGAAGTGCCGCTGGTGGTGAACAGCTGGAGGCAGGGGTGGGTTTCAACCAGTTTGCGGCGGTCCCCGCAAACCGGTTCGTCGGCGAACCCGGAAGTAAGTAACTTCCGGGAACGGCGAAGGGCCCACCCGACTGCCCGCGTTCCTTACCTGGTTTTGACGAGTTCTGCGCTTCCACGCATGCGCAGGACGCATACAGCGCCTGCGCGATCCGAACCGGTTGGAACGGGGCGAGAAACCCACCCCTGGCTGGAGGGCCTCATTCCAGTGGGACTGCATCATGGCCTGGAACTGGCTGTCCATCTCAGCCCACTGACTCTCCAGGTGCCGGTACCTGGCCTTGTACTCCCACAGGTCTTCCCTCTGCTTGGAAAGCCTATGCTTGTAGTCCTCAGCGAGGTGCTTCTTCTGAGTCTCCTTCTCAGTCAGCATTTGAACTGAGCCAACTGTTTTGTCAACTCTTTCTCACAGTGGCTGCTTAGCTCCAACAACTGCTGCTCCCTGTTGGGGTCCTAAGGAGCCTGGGTAGGCAGGTGAGGAGTGGTGGGAGAGGAGGGACGAGTAGAGGCTGGAAAGGCACCCCTTGACGTGAGTGACATCAAGTTGGCCACACCCACACAATCACTTATTAGGTAGATCGTATTAGTGGTCCGCGGGATTTAAAATTATGAATTTAGTGGTTCCTGAGGTCCTAAAGTTTGGTGAGCCCTCCTTTAAGTGGCCTAGCTTACGACTGAGTGGATGGAAAGATGAAAGAAGGAGAAATGTCTTCGAATGGATATAGAGACCCTATTGAGAGATGGAAGAAATCCATTCATAATAATGTGAGCCATAAAATGTTGAAGTAGGGTTTTCTTTCGTTCCCCCCCCCCTCTTCGTTTTGTCTGGTACCTTTTCTGTGAAAAAAAAACCTTCGAGCATGAAAACGAACAATTAGACTTTGTGCCATCTTTATTCTTTTGATACCCAGAAAAAGCACATCTTGCTGCTTTTAATTGATAGGAAATACGTTTTTTTTTTCCTTTCCTTTTGTGGAAAGCAATTTCCTCTTGTAGGTGAATAAGAAAATGGCAGTATCTGAGCAAGAAATGCTTTAGGAATGCTTTTGTAGACTAACGGTGACATAATTATTCTGGCAGAGACTGTTTAAGCCCCCTTGCATCTGTTTAAAAGCTGGTGGAAAGAAAACGATTGTGTGTGGAAAACTTTTACTGTACTTTCACTCATATCAGTTGAAGCTTCTTAACAAAAACAAAAAAAAATGCTTCTGCCTGGTGAAATTAGGCATCCCAAAAAGTTCTCTTTTTTTTTAAAGTCAAGGATCTCCAAACATTTTGGGCAGGTTGACACGTTTGATATTTGGAAAACATGTCATAAGCATTCCTTCAAAATGGCTGTTAAAGTAGGCATTTTACCAAGTGACACGCATTGATAAACACACAATGTAGGAGAACAAACTCATCAGGACAAGATTCAGCAGTCCATCTGCATTTAAAAGACAAAGGTCACTCTTCTGAAGAGTCCACATTTTGGACAGAGAGAACTGCTGGTTTGAAAGAAGGGTCAAAAGGAACCATCTAGGTCAACACTGAACAGCCCTCTCTCAACAAGAGTGGGAGGGATACAACATCATCTGTCTCCAGTCTTCAACATTTCCAAGAAGGCTCCACACCAATTTGCAACCCTCAAGTGACCCTGAAGACACAAATAAACCTCCAAGTGGTCTCAACGACTCTCTAAAAAGAATGCAAAATGACCAGCGGTCTGCAAGGAGTATCAATCCTTCCATTCTCCACCATCCAGTCAGAGCTGAAGAAGCTTCTCAGATAAGAAGCGAAATGTCTTCCAAGAAAAACAAGGGAGTCCAGTGGGCCTCTTGGAAAAAAAAAAGCAACTTTGGGACAACCATGATTGAGAATTTCCCCATAGGCGTTTGCCATCCCGTACTCCTTGTTTAGCGACCACAGTTGGCCACTTGATGGTTTAGCGAAGGAGTC
Organism: Thamnophis elegans; assembly: GCF_009769535.1. Taxonomy (NCBI): domain Eukaryota; kingdom Metazoa; phylum Chordata; class Lepidosauria; order Squamata; family Natricidae; genus Thamnophis; species Thamnophis elegans. The sequence continues at coordinate 51,880,865 of NC_045552.1, read as the reverse complement.
TCCAAGAGAAACCGTGATTGTGGCTATCATCTTTTTACATCAGCTTCCCTTTCCTTTGCAGGTTTTAAAAGCAAGGATTGGTTGCGAAGCCATTTTTCATCACTGCAGTAATTTGGAATGGTCCTTGAGCAAGGTAGTTGCCAATCAAGGGCTACCTTTAATCAAGGCAGTAAATTGAGCCTCTTCCAGGATTTCACTTCTCCCTCCCTCTTTTATCTGTTGACTTTTTTTTACTCCCCTTAAATGGCCAGGGGGAATCTCTCTCTGTCTCTCGCGTGACTTTGTGGGTGTGATGTGGCTTTGTGGGCGTGGCTTTGTGGGCATGTCAGGGGAAGAATATTGCAAAATCCCCATTCCCTCCCCACTCCTGGGGGGAAGGATTTTGCAAAATCTCCATTCCCACCCCATTCTGGGGTCAACTGGAGGTGGTATTTGCCGGTTCTCTGAACTGCTGAAAATTTCCGCTACCAGTTCTCCAGAACCTGCTGAATTTCACCCCCGCTTCATCCCTCCTCTCTCTCTCTCCTCCCTCCCTCCCCCTCCCCTTCTCCCTCCCTCTCTCTCCAAAGCAAAGACAGAAGGAGAGCCGAGGTGGCTCAGTGGTTAGATTGCAGTACTTCAGGCCACTTCAGCTGACTTCTAGCTGCAGTTCGGCGGTTCAAATCTCACCGGCTCAAGGTTGACTCAGCCTTCCATCCTTCCGAGGTGGGTAAAATGAGGACCCAGATTGTAGGGGCAATATGCTGACTCTGTAAACCGCTTAGAGAGGGCTTTAAAGCACTGTAAAGCAGTATATAAGTCTAAGTGCTATTGCTAACTCTGCCCACTGCCAGGAGTTTGATCCTGACCAGCTCAAGGTTGACTCAGGCTTCCATCCTTCCAAGGTGGGTAAAATGAGAACCCAGATTGTTGGGAGCAAGAGGCTGACTCTGTAAACCACTTAGAGAGGGCTGTAAAGCACTGTGAAGGGGTATATAAGTCTAAGTGCTAAGTGCTAGGTGCTATTTAAGCAGCTTAAGTCAAAAAAAAAAATGCCTGCGTTTTGTTCTCTGGCAAATCTAACTACCAGTCATATAGTGTAGCATAATACATTCCCAGTTTCTTAAAATGTAATATTTGTACTATTTATTCATTTTTTTCTCACTGCCTCTATGCGGTTCAGATGCACGCTTGTAAACAGAGGTTAAATCAGAGGCAGAGATTTTGCTTAGTAGCATGCCAACTTCCAGTTTGTAAATCAATAACTAATGGAAACAAAAAACACAGGAGGCTGCCTTGGACTAAGCCCAGCTGTTGGCCTCCAGAGAATAATAGTGTTAATAATAACTGGTGGTGATTCTCCAGAGCTCCAGACTGGCTCATCTCCACCAGTGATTGGAGATATTGGACTTCCACATAGAAAACATCGGCTTTGATACCAAGCTCCTGCTATTCCCTGGGATGCTTTGATTCAGAGACATCACAACAACCCACAGCTTTCCATCCCTCGCTTCGTTTTTTTTTTTCAAAGATCCAAGCGTTACACCACAGCTCTGTACATTTGTAGAGTTCTGCAACTTTACATTTGATCCTCAGGCTTCCAAATTTGAATAGCGTCTCCAAAATAATAAGGACATTTTTTTTATTCTTTTTATTTTTAAAAAGGCGGCCGGGGGGGGGGGGGCGAAGAGAGAGTTTGTATGTATAGTTTAGCGGTGCAAATATCGGTGGCGTTTATTCTCCCGAGTTATTTTTCTGCTCGTTTGATTTAATGTCAGGTTTAACATAACTAAGGCCACTGGCAGAATGCTTTGAATGAGAGAGAGGGGAGTGTGTGTGTGTGTTTGTGTGTGTGTGTGTCTGTGTGTGTGCAGGCTCACTCATTATCCCTAGGCTGCAGGACAATTAGCGCTACGATTTCATAATAGTGATGGAAATGGCGTGTGGCTGTTCTGCACAAAGGACACAGACTATATAATAATACTGCTGCATTACTTTTGCCATTTATAATTTATTGAAATGCCTGTGCCATTCTATAATAATAAAAAAATAAAGAATCAGAGTGGTAGTAATTCCCCAAAGGAGGCCCAAGGGTGATGATGGAAAGATAATTATTTTTCATTTGTGTTTTTGTAGTAGATGCTGCCCTTTCCTTTCTTTCCCTTTCCCTTTTTTACATCCCTTCTTCCTTTTCTATCCTTTCCCTTTCCTACTTTCCTTCTTCCTTTCTTTTTCCTTTCCTACTTCCCTTCTTCCTTTCCTATTCTTTTCTTTCCCTTCCCTTTTCTACTTCCCTTCCTCTTTTCCTTTCCTTTTCCTTTCCTACTTCCCTTCTTTCTTTCCTATCCTTTCCTTTCCCTTTCCTACTTCACTTCCACCTTTCCTTTTCCTTTCCTATTTCCCTTCTTCCTTTCCTTTCCTACTTCCCTTCTTCCTTTCCCTTCCTTTCCTTTCCTACTTCCCTTCCTCCTTTCCTTTTCCTTTTCCTTTCCTCCTTTCCTTCCTCCTTTCCTACTTCCCTTCTTCCTTTCCTTTCCTCTCCTTTCTCTTTCCTACTTCCCTTCCTCCTTTCCTTTTCCTTTCCTACTTCCCCTTTTCCTTTCCATTTCCTTTCCTACTTCCCTTCCTCCTTTCCTTTTCCTTTTCCTTTCCTACTTCCCTTTTTCCTTTCCTTTTCCTTTCCTACTTCCCTTCCTCCTTTCCTTTTCCTTTCCTACTTCCCTTCTTCTTTTCCTTTCCTCTCCTTTCTCTTTCCTACTTCCCTTCCTCCTTTCCTTTTTCTTTCCCTTTCCTACTTCCCTTTTTCCTTTCCTTTCCTTTCCCTTTCCTACTTCCAATCCTCCTTTCCTTTTCCTTTCCTACTTCCCTTCTTCCTTTCCTTTTCCTTTCCTACTTCCCTTCTTCCTTTCCTTTCCTTTCAAAGGCGCACAGAGTGCACTTGCCTTCCCACCAAAGGTGGCCCCTATTTTTCTATGTGCTTTTGAACTGCTAGGTTGACAGAAGCTGGGACAAGTAACGGGAGCTCACTCTGTTATGCGGCGCTAGGGATTCGAACTGCTGAACTGCTGACTTTTCTGATCGACAAGCTCAGCGTCTTAGCCACCACATCCCTTTCAATAGCTATTTAGTTTCCATTGAAGGCATCTAAAAAAATAATGGGCTGGAATCTTTTTTTAAAAAACCAGGCCAATAAGTTATACAAGGGTATACTGTCCAGCCATATTGTTTGGTTGAGATAATTCTTGTTCCATTGACAGATGTCATCTCTGATCATTTCCACCGAAGCAGAAAATAAGCTGCTTCAATTCACTTTAAAGGAGTAATTTCTTTCTTTCATAGCCATCTTCTTACACTGATTCTGCATTTAACGTCATGTGGCATGTAGCGTGTGCTTAGGGGAGAAGGTGTCACAACTTGCATGGAGCTTTTTCAACCCAAGGGGTGGGAGAAGCCACTCCCCTCCCAGAAGAATGAAATATTTTAAGAAATATTAAAAAAGGCAGAATATTATATTTCCCTGGATGATAAAAGAAAAAAACATGTTTTAAAGACACAAAACAGTTCCCGGCAGATATTTGGTGCCTTTTAAGAAAGACTGGGCCAACCTATCTACAAGACAAAAGACCTCCAGCTCCAGGATAATGGGATTATCTTTCAGGGCAAAGCTATTGAGCCACAATAGGAATTGCCAACAAGCCTTCATTGCATCAGCAAGCTTCAACCAAGCTTGGCTCAGACAGCCTACAGAGTTAGCTGTGACCCCTACAGCAACCAATAGAATATATACTCTTGTCACAGGAACAGGAAGCTCAAGTTCAAAGCCCAGAGAGGGTATAATTAACCCTCCCATTCCACGCCACGTGGTCAGATGCACTAGGAGCATATGCTTGATGATTCTGCTTCATTAAACCATCTTTCCAATCAGCCTTCATGTTTCCGGTGCCTTTCTCCCCATTTGGAACCAAAACAGATGGATATTTCTTCCAACGGGGGGTTTCAAATATATACAACTAGTTGGTTAGGAGGGATGCTATGTTTTTCTGGCAGATGCATTTTGCAATGTTCTGCAGAAACACATCCTTTTAATGTTCTTATGGGGTTCAAATTAGACAGCAAATCAGGAGTAGCCCCCTCCATGGCACCATGGGAGTCTGACAACCAATCAGAATACATTTCTTACACAGGAACAGGAAACAGAGAGGTGGGACTAAACAGGGTATAAAAAGCCTAGCAAGCCCCTCCCTCAGCCCTTCTCTCTTCTTCTTCACCAACATTGACGCATGTGATCACCTTTTCTGTTCAGGGCTCAAACCATGTGGCCCTGTCAACAATAAACCATCTTTCCAAGCAGCCTCCATGTCTCCAGTGTCTTCTTCCCCACTTGGAGCTGAACCCAGAAGGACATTTCTTTCAACAATTTCATCAAGAATCAACTCACTGGGTGCCATTTCATTTTCCCACGCATGGAATTTTTGGGAGCAAATGAAGGCAAATTTTAGGATTGCGTGGTTGATCCTCTTTTTATGAAATGCACCGAATTTACTTCTCTACTAGATTTCCTCTGTTGTCCTTATTGTGCTAAGTGTGAATGTTCTGCATGTACTTGCCTGTGCCATTACCGTTCAAGCTTCAGCCATAGAAACTGTTGATTAGTGTGACTGAGTGCGATATGTGGAAATAATACGGTCCTGCCAGTGCCTTTTGCCAACACGCATTAAAAACTTGATTTGCAATTTCGAGGACTGCGTTTCCCAATCATTCCGGCCGTTGTTCTTTTACTTGGAGTAGGAGAAGTAATACAGAAATGTGAAGTGCAGGAAATTGCCGGTTGTATGAGGCCGTTTGGAAGACAATGAAAATCCCATTTCCGAAGAGATTGCATCTCCCTTGGTTACTTTAACAAATGGACTACATAAGTTTGTAGTTTTGTTAGCCGTATTTTTCTCATTTCTGCTAGGGTTCATCCTATTAAAAAAAAAAGGAGGGAGAAAGCACTGATAGCGATGTGTTTCCACTTTCAACACAAAATTGAAAAATCATAAAAAGATGCTCTCGAGTGTGGATGGAATTTGGAGGTTTGATCCTTTTTTTAAAAAAAACTAGGATAAAATTAAAGAAGGGTTCCTAGCTTTCTTTGAAACCATTATTTATTCTATGTTTGAAGAGCTGACATTTTGTTCCTTCATGCAAACGATGCTCAGTGCAATAATAAATTCTGGGGCCGCCAATCAAAAAACTGAATCTCGGGAGAAAATAATTTCACCGGGGCTGATCAACAGATCTTGGATGTCTCTGTTGTAACTCAGAGATATCTACTAGGACAGAATTGCAACAGAGTAAAATGGAACACAAGAAAATGTAGGGTTTTCTTCTTCTTCAAATTTCTTAGCCTTGGAATGTACTGTGGCTTCCAGTGTTCTTCACCACCTAGAGCCGAGGTGGCGCAGTGGGTAGAGTGCTGTACTGCAGGCTACTTCAGCTGACTGTTATCTGCAGTTCGGCGCTTCAAATCTCACCAGGCTCAAGGTTGACTCAGCCTTCCATCCTTCCGAGGTGGGTAAAATGAGGACCCGGATTGTTGTTGGGGGCAATATGCTGACTCTGTAAACCGCTTAGAGAGGGCTGAAAGCCCTATAAGTCTAACTGCTATTGCTATTGCTATTGCTACCACTGTTTTTTTTTTTCTGACAAAGGTTGATGAAAAATTGAGTTTTAGACACATCTAGAAAGGGCATGTGGGATTTCATCAAACTGAGAGCTGCAAGAATTTCAAGATGTCATGTTGAGATCACCCTGCATGGTGCTGTGCCAGATCAAAAATATGAAATGAGAACACCAATATAAGACAGTTTTATATTGAACTGTTGGGTCCTGGCTGCCCCGTGAGGTCTGTTGTTTTCTTGCTGACGTCTCATTACCTAACTAGGTAATATCATCAGTGCTTGAAGGGAGATGGGTTTGCTACCTTGTTAACATGGCAAGCCACTTGTCTATAAATAGAGAGTAAACCTGACTCTTTTCTAGCAATGATGATGCTACCTAGTTGGGTAATGAAATATTTACAAGGAAGCAATCAAGCTCACAGAACACCAAGGATGCCACAAAATAAGGACAAGACAATACATAGCTTAAACGGTGGTGTATTTTATGATCTGACTAGCTGATAACCCAGCACTGGCTGGTTATTTATTTATCCCAACCCTCCTTCCATGAACGTTGCCGCAATTTCTAATATTGGATTTTCCCGCTTACCAGAGGGAGCTCCCTTGTGGAGTACTGTGAAGCTGATATCATGGCAACTCCACAGCGCTATATAGTAGAAGCCATTTTAAGGCAGTATGGTAGAAGCCATTTTAAGGCACAACAGGCTGTATCTTAACAGAACACACACACACACACAAAGGGATGTTAGGGGTATCTTACCCCCCCCCCCACACACACACCCCTACAGTATTTGTTTCCAGAGGGTAAGTAATCTGTGTACCAAGTTTGGTTGAAATTGCTCAAGCCATTCCAGAGTTATGCTGGAATACACACACACAGACACAGACACAGACACAGACACTAACACACACACAGCCATATGTATGTATATATGTGTTGTGTTTATGTACGTGTGTGTATGTATATATGTATATGAATATGTATGTGTGTGTTTGTGTGTGTATATATATACACACACACATACATACTCTCTCTCTCTCTCTCTCTCTCTCTCTCTCACACACACACACACACACATATATACATATGCATATGCATATGCATATACATATACATATACATATACATATACAATACAATACAATAGCAGAGTTGGAAGGAACCTTGGAGGTCTTCTAGTCCAACCCCCTGCCTAGGCAGGAAACTCTGTACCATTTCAGACAAATGTCTATCCAACATCTTCTTACTGACTTCCAGTGTTGGGATATTCACACCTTCTGGAGGCAACTTCTGTTCCACTGATTCATTGTTCTAACTGTCAGGAAATTTCTCCTCAGTTCTAAGTTGCTTCTCTCCTTGATCAGTTTCCACCCATTGCTTCTTGTTCTACCCTCAGGTGCCTTGGAGAATAGTTTGACTCCCTCTTCTTTGTGGCAACCCCTGAGATATTGAAACACTGCTATCATGTCTCCCCTGGTCCTTCTTTTCATTAAACTAGACCTACCCAGTTCCTGCAACTGTTTCTCATATGTTTTATCTCCAGTCCCCTGATCATCTTTGTTGCTCTTCTCTGCACTCTTTCTAGAGTCTCCACATTTTTTCTACATCGTGGTGACCAAAACTGGATGCAGTATTCCGAGTGTGGCCTTCCCAAGGCCTTATAAAGTGGTATTAACACTTCATGTGATCTTAATTATATTCACATGATATACATACATACATCTACATCTGTATCTACATCTACATCTACATACATACATACACTTTACAAATATGACACATATTCCCCTCATCACCGTCTTCTTTTAACAACCCCATAATCCCCTTCAGGGTGGAGTCTAGGGAACTGAATGGAGCTAGCAGAGTGATTTAATGGCCAGACGCCCTTCCTGTCGCCAATGCGGAGTTTTGCACAGCAGATGTGGTTTCAGTGAGGCTGAGGCTCAGAGAGAGAGAGAAATAGCTGCCTCTACCTAGGACCAAACCCACAGCATCCTGATTGTCAGGCGAGAAATCCACTTCTAGGCCACCGAGCCAGTCTACCCAAATTTCCCTCACGCCTGTACCATATCCGTGAGGTGCTCCTTCTATGTAATTTTATTCCTGTTACCGGTGTGCTCTATGCCATGCACCAAATAAATAATGACTTGCTCACAAATCTTTTCCCAGGGAAAAGTCGCTCAAGTTCAAGGATCACATTACCAGACCAACAGAATCAAGTTGTAGTAGCTCCAGGGGAAAAGACACAATCTTGGTAAATTTCAGTAATTGCCTTCTGCCCGAGCTGAATTCTTGTACCCTGGTGTTCAATTTTATCAATTATATTTTTTTTATTCTTTTCCCCAAGCCACTTCAGTGTCCTGTTGCTGGGACTGAATTTCAGTGATGTAAAAGACTGGTGCCTCCACTTAGCACTTACAAAATGCTTTAGGGATCTTTCAGTTTGAAAGGAACCATATACTTAAATAGTACTAATAAGTAGGAGCAGTAGGAACATGTTTGCAAGGCTTCCTTTTTTTTAAAAAAAAATACAGGGTGGTAAAAATCTTAATCTATTTTTCCTTTCATCAGCTACAGGGGGAGGGGGAAACCTCAGATGAAAAGGGAATGTATTTGGGTTGCAGAAAGTTTCAAATATGTTAAAACAGAACCTATTCATTGTTTTCACGAAAGATTTCAGGGGTTTTCAATAACGATGCATTTCACTCTCTTCAATTAATGTGTTTTTGCTGAAGATGAGCAGATGGCTTCTAATTTCTTAAAAGCACTAGTAAATGTTGAAATCTCATGAGAACTTGGTGGATGGATAGATCCGTATAGTTTCTTATTTCCATCTTAAAAAAAAAACCACTGAACTCTGTTCCATTTTTAGGTCTGTAAAACGTTATTATCTTTCCGACACTTTTAATCCTGATCCGTTTAGATTTCTTTGCTTTTGGGGACCAACATTCACTGAGTTCATTGGTTCATCTCTAATGCCTATAGAAGAGCATCTCTGTAGCTCAGAGCTGAACTGTGGCTTCCTTGGTGATCTTGGAGCTTATTTATTTGCTTGCAGACGTTTCATTACCCAGCTAGGTAACACAATCAGGGCCCATCATTATCCTGGTCTGCAGTATTTAGCTGCTGTAAGTCATTAAAAAAAAACCTTCACACATCCCCCTCCAAGGTGGCCTTTTAATAATCAGAAAGCCAATGTGAAAAGAAGCTTGGAGATGTTTGAGATCTCGGTTTTCAGTTTCCCATGTGTATTTGTGAGAGAGAGGGGGGGGAGGAGGAATGAGGAGAGAGAGGGAGGGGGGACAAAGGGAGGGAGAGACTGAGACAGACAGAGGGAGAGAGGGAGGAAGGGAGGGAGGAAGAGAGAGAGATAGGCAGAAAGACAGGGATGAAGGGACAGAGGGAGAGAGGGAGACAGAGGGAGAGAGAGAATAAGGGGAGGAGAAAGAGTGGGAGAGAGAGTCAGAGAGATAGACAGAGAGGAGAGAGGTATGAAGGGAGAGGGAGAGAGATACACAGAGGGAGAGTGGGATGAGGGGAGGGAGAAAGAGGAAGAGAGAGAGAGACAGACAGGGATGAAAGGAGAGAGGGAGGGGGTGAGACAGAGGGAGAGAGAGAATAAGGGAAGGAGAAAGAGTGGGAGAGAGAGTCAGAGAGATAGACAGAGAGGAGAGAGGTATGAAGGGAGAGGGAGAGAGATAAACAGAGGGAGAGTGGGATGAAGGGAGGGAGAAAGAGGAAGAGAGAGAGAGAGACAGACAGACAGGGATGAAAGGAGAGAGGGAGGGAGGGAGACAGAGGGAGAGAGAGAATAAGGGAAGGAGAAAGAGGGGGAGAGAGAGTCAGAGAGACAGACAGAGAGGAGAGAGGTATGAAGGGAGAGAGGGGGAGATACACAGAGGGAGAGTGGGATGAAGGAAGGGAGAAAGAGTAAGAGAGAGAGATAGACAGACAGACAGGGATGAAAGGAGAGAGGGAGGGAGACAGAGGGGGAGAGAGGATAAGGGAAGGAGAAAAGGGGGAGAGAGTCAGAGAGACAGAGAGGAGAGAGGTATGAAGGGAGAGAGACACACAGAGGGAGAGTGGGATGAAGGGAAGGAGGGAGAAGAAGAGAGAGGGGGCAGAGAGAAAGGGATGAAGGGAGGGAGGGAGAGACAGAATAAGGAAAGGAGAAAGAGGGGGAGAGAGAGTGAGTCAGAAAGACAGAGAGGAGAGAGGGGAAGAGGAGAAGGGAGAGAAGAAAGGAGGGGAAGAGAGGGAGATTTAAAGCATACTGATATTTCCTAAGTAAAAAATTTACAGCAGGTAAAGGACAGAAAAGAAAGGGGAAGGGGGGAGGGAAAATACAATGCCAAAACTTGTTATAGGTGGAATAAAAAAGGAAGGATGGCAAACGTTGTGTGTGTGTGTTTGTGTGTGTGTGTGTGTGTGTGTGTGTGTGTTAGGAGAAAAGAAAATCACCTACCAATCAAGCATATACAAATGGCAGTTCTGAAAAAACTATCGATCCAAGGTTGTCATTTTACCAAAGAAGAAATCACCCTTTTGATAATGCAATTAAGAGGGACATCTCAAATCTATTGGTTTTTAAGGGCGGAAAGATTATTTGACAGTTTTTCATTACCTTGTCAGGACAGGTCTGTGGGCAAGAATTAGCCCTTCATGTTGGGACATAGATGGGAGGATGAAGAGGGAGGCTGGGGAACACATGGCTTGTATGTTTCTTTTCCAATTATGGTCAATAAATTCTGTCATTTGCGATTTTTTTTTAAGTAAGTAAGTAAACAAACAAACAAACTCAATCTACTAACAATGGCAAGGGAAAAAAGACTTCCGTGAAAAAGCACATGTTTCACATCTGGAAGACCCAAAGTCCAGCCTTTAACACATCTGCAGTGAACATCCTTATCTGATACACTTGAAAACCTGATCCTTGCTGGGATATAACTGAACTAGCTGGGACAGATGTCATTAGATGTCTTTCAGCATTTGATAGCTTTTTTATAGCACCTTCCTACATAAATTATAGGTCCTCCGTGGATTTTGATAGCTTGGGGGAACATAAAGTTAAGATGCAGTTAGAAAGCTAGAGCAAAACAAAATAATAATAATAATAATAATAGTTGCCGTTGCTCACTTTGGTAGGGAAACATTTATTTAATTGGCCCGCCAGATTTAAAGATTTTTATTCCATTGTGTGTAGTAAATTGGGGTTTCTTTTCATTTCCCCTCCATGATTTATTTATTTTTTATTCATTTTATTTTATTTATTTTATTTATTTTATTTGTCAATCATTTGCAAGATAGTAGGTATAAGAATAAACATGAGTATGAATGAAATGGGTACCAATTAATGGGGGACAGAAGGACAGGGACAGTAGGCACGATGGTGCGCTTATGCACGCTCCCTTTACAGACTTCTTAGGAATGGGGTGAGGTCAACAGTAGACAGTTTAAGGTTGAAGTTATGGGGGTTTGAGGATGTAACAACAGAGTCAGGTAGTTCCAGGCATTGACCACTCTGTTGCTGAAGTCCTATTTTCTGCAATCAAGTTTGGAATGGTTTGCATTGAGTTTATATCTATTTTGTGTTCTTGTATTATTGCAATTGAAGCTGAAGTAGTCATTGATCAGTAGGTTGGTGTAGCGGATAATTTTGTGTACTACGCTTAAGTCCAACCATAGGTGCCGTAATTCTAGGTTGTCCAAGCCCAAAATTTCAAGCCTAGTGTTGTAGGCTGTTCTGTTGTGAGCAGAGGAGTGTAGTATTCCTCTCTTGAAATACTTCTGGACTAATTCTGGAATAATTCCAGGGATTAAGGCTTAAGGTTCATACAGAGCTCCATACGCCATTCGTCATCTGGCTATTTATGTTAGGTTGAGGACTAAGCCCAGATCTCTGGAGTAATTTAAGTCAATGAAGGTGCTGGGTGAATTGTGATCCCGGGGTGACCTCTTAGCTCTATTCATCACAAGGTCATGCCATGATTGGCCAAGTGAATTCAAAGCATCGTGTGTCCCCTAGAAATACAAGGGAACCAAATGTGAATAACCATTGTCTCATTCATTCCTGCGTAATAGAGTTAAGCACCCCATGTACGTGCTACAGGGACCATAATTTATCGACTTGTCTCCATTCCCTGGGAGTTTTAATGAGAAAACAAAGAAATAGAAATTAAGGGGTATGCCACAAACAGGTTTTTTCACAAAAAGAGAACTGTTAAAAAAAAAAAAGGATGATGGGTAAGCGGAACAGCTGCATTCCTTGACTTGCCAGCTTCAAAGGAGGTGGAAGGAAAAGGCAATTATTACTGTGAAAAGTAAAGAGAAAGAGAGGGAGTTACTACCAGTCCTGTATTCTGTCTGGAAGTTAGACAAGAGATGATTTGCAGTACTGCATATTGGGCCGCCCAGCTGGAAACCATACAAGCATATCAGAGGAGAAAACAGAGAGATTCTAAGGGGGAAATAACCTCGGGAGATTTTAGCATTTCGGAGCCGTTACAAAGTTCAAGGGTTGAAGGCCTTAGAAATAATGGACCAGCCTTGGGACAGCAGTCTCAAGGAACTGAGAGAGGAAGATGGAGAGTTCAGAAGTGTGGAAAAAATAGCAATAGCAATAGCAGTTAGACTTATATACCGCTTCATAGGGCTTTCAGCCCTCTCTAAGCGGTTTACAGAGTCAGCATATTGCCCCCAACAACAATCCGGGTCCTCATTTTACCCACCTCGGAAGGATGAGTCAACCCTGAGCCGGTGAGATTTGAACAGCCGAACTGCAGAACTGCAGGCAGCTGAAGTAGCCTGCAGTGCTGCATTTAACCACTGCGCCCAAATGTCCAGCTATGGGATGGGTTTGAAGGTGGGATTTGTGAAAAGGCCATTTACAACGCTTGAACCTCTCGAGCAGTGATAGCTAGCCTTTTTTGTTGTCAGGTGCCAAAAATGCAAGGGTGCACATGCAATAGTGCATGCACATGCCAGCACCCATAGTGCAAAGCGCGCCCCCATATGCGCATGGACACACAACCCCCCTATGCCCACCGCACTACTCGCCTCCAAGCTGAGCTTGGTATTTCCTCCAGAGGAATTTGAGATTTAGATCAGGGGTCCCCCAGCCTGGTCCATGGACCAGCATGCCAGAAACTGAGCTGTGCAAACAAGCAAAGACCGATCCACAGGATGCAGACAGCATGTCAAACCACATCTCCTGCGGTCCACGAAAAAAACCTCTTTCCACGGAATCAGCCCTGGTGCCCAAAAGGCTCGGAAGCCCCTAGTTTAGAACACTGCAACAAGGATTTATAATGAGCCACAGTGGTGCAGTGGTTAGAGTGCAGTACTGCAAGCTACTTCTGCTGATTTGGCCGTTCGAATCTCAACAGGCTCAAGGTTGCCTTCCATCCTTCCAAGGTCGGTAAAATGAGGACCCAGATTGTTGGGGGGCAATATTCTGACTCTGTAAACCGCTTAGAGAGGGCTTTAAAGCACTGTAAAGCAGTATATAAGTCTAAGTGCTATTGCTAACTCTGCCCACTGCCAGGAGTTTGATCCTGACCAGCTCAAGGTTGACTCAGGCTTCCATCCTTCCAAGGTGGGTAAAATGAGAACCCAGATTGTTGGGAGCAAGAGGCTGACTCTGTAAACCACTTAGAGAGGGCTGTAAAGCACTGTGAAGGGGTATCTAAGTCTAAGTGGTATTGCTAGATGCTATTTAAGCAGCTTAAGTAAAAAAAAATGCCTGCATTTTGTTCTCTGGCAAATCTAACTACCAGTCATATAGTGTAGCATAATACATTCCCAGTTTCTTAAAATGCACCGAACTCTTTAGGAAAATCTTTTGAGTTTAGGAACCACGTAGTGCTATTTGTACTATTTTAATCCCTGCAGGCGTTATTTATTATTTTCCCTTATTTTCTGTTCAGCTTTTTCACATTCTGCCAGAGGAAGACTTGTAAGAAAACTCTTTGCTTCCCCCCCCCCCAAGTTGGACCGTTATGAAGATATTATGCTTTTTCTTGTTAATGAGGATGTTTGCAACTGCTGAATAAAATATATACTTGCTGCTGTTTAATAGAGAAATTGCATAGCTAAGCTTTTGATTATGATTTCCACACAAAACAAAATAAACCTCTTTCTTTTAAAAAGAATGAGAAAGAAAGGAAGGAAGGAAAGAGAGGGGTCGGAAGGAGGGAAGGGAGGAGAGAGAGAAAAGAAGGAAGGCAGGAAGGAGAGAGAGAGAGAGAGAAAGAAAGAAAGAAAGAAAGAAAGGAGGGAGGGAGGAGAAAGGAAGGGAGGAAGGAGAGAGAGAGAAAGAAAAAAAGAAAGGAAGGAAGGAGAGAGAGAGAAAGAAAGAAGGAAATAAGAGAATAAAAGAGAAAATAAAAGAAAAATGATGCACTGGGAAAACTTTAAAATGTTTGCCACTGTAATAACTTTTTATATAGCTTATGTGCTTCAAATGGACAGACTATGAATACTTGATAAAGAATACTTGCTGTTTATATTATCGGGGGAAACACAAAAGGTAGTTCAACTAAAGCAAGAGGAAAAGGAAGTTGCATTTCATGACGGTTTAGGATATGGAATTTAGACTATGCAAATGTGTAAATAAAGTGGAACACTATTTGGCATTACCCAGAAACCTAATTTAATAAAGATTATTTTTCCTAGCATTGTCAAAACAAATACGAGATGTTAGTATTCCATGAGTCCTGTTGACCTGTAATAATTTATTGGGATGTTGCATAACATACTCCAATTGGAGTTTTTTTTCTTACCGTTAACAGCAAAGGAAAAAAATTCTTGATCTGTGCTAGATTTTGAATCCAGGATTCTCCATCGACCTAACACCAGTCTCCTAAAGCCTTCAGAGATTCCATCAAGGAAAAATCAGGAACCAAATTTGAAATTCTTCAGGAATATGTCAGATTTTTTTTTTTTTTTTTTTAAACAGCCTATAGAACTCTTTTCCTTGGAGTGCCTCATCTGGACTTATTAAAAAGCATTCATTCTTACCCAAATCTTGCTGTCATCTATAATACTCCTTCATAGTTCTCGAGGGATTCAGTTGTCAAAAGGTCTAGCTGGAAGACAGGCAGTGATAGGAAGAAGAAAGGAAACCATCTGCAAACAAAGGGAGAGAGAGACAGAGAGAGAGAGAGAGAGAGAGAGAGAGAGAGAGAGAGAGAGAGAGAGAGAGAGAGAGAGAGAGAGAGAGAGAGAGAGAGAGAGAGAGAGAATTTTCTATAGAAAACTCTTGGTTTTTCCCATTTTATTTGCTAGGGTAACAAGTTTTCTTTTTAGCTCATAAATACCACGTTCCTTGTTTTAATCTCCGCACCAAATACCTTGCATATTAAATGCAAAATGCACATTAATTGTCACATCTACGTTGCCTCTCTGGGCAACCTTGATTCAGCTGCTTGATTAGAGGTGCCTCAAAATGAAAAAAAGAAAAAGAAGCTGCTTTTAAAGATACACCCAGGCACTTTTAACACATTTTAATTCCTCCGAGAGGGGAAAAGAAATGGGAATAAATCCTTTTGATGGTGGGTTGTTTTTTTTTTTGGTTTGGATTTGTTCTCTTCTCCTTAAGGCAGAACCAATTTCTTTCTTTTTTCTTTTCTCTTTTTTTTTAAAGCATTCTAGGCAATTCATTAAGCTACAGAAACAAACTGCGGGAGTAAGTAAATGGCAAAACGTGTTGCACTTTTAACTTGAAAATTCCTGTGGGGGCTCTGTCATGCTTGTGCTGTTCAGACTGTTCTTGCCGAGTTTGCATTGGCAGAAATGGATGGCTTCTTTGACATTTCACTTTGTGGGAAAGTGTGAAGAGAGGAATGTAAAACAAAGAAGAGTCACAGAGAGCTTCCTCCTGAAGGAGAGGGAATCTGAAAGGTTCTCAACAATTAACCGGAACACTCACATAGACACATACACACAAACACACACACACACCCCACTTGGATAGCAGTATTCCAGTATTTGAGGAGCTGCCCCAGGGGTGGGTTCCTGCCAGTTCTAACCTCTTCTTTAGAAGAGGTTCCACAAATCTACAGTGCTGTTTAGAACCGGTTCCAGCTTCCCGTACCCCCCACCCGTCCGCACATCATCAAGATGAAGAGCGAGAGGAGGAATTCTGGGAGTTGAAGTCCACAAGTCTTAAACCTGTCAACTTTGAACACCCTTAAGGTTTTTTTCTCTAAAGGGTTAGGGGTGCAAGGGTCTTGTAACTTGACAACTTTAAGACTTGCACGCTTCAATGCCAGAGTTTCTGAGCCAACATTTTGGTTGCTAAGCAAGAGCATTGTTAAGTGAGTTTCACCACATTTTACAAGTTGGCCATGCCCACCCAGTCACATGACTGCCAAGCCACTCCCACTCAGTCACATGGCTGGCAAGCCACTCCCACAAAGCAAGCCACACCTACAGAAGAGGTTCTAAAATTTTTTGAAACCCACCACTGGGCTGCCTCAAAGAAGAGGGTGTCAAATTATTCTCCAAAGCACCAGAGGGAAGGACAAGAAACAATGGTTGGAAACTCATCAAAGAGAGAAACAACATGGAATTAAGGAGAAATTTCCTCACAGTGAGGACAATTCATCAGTGGAACAAGCTTGTCTTCATGGGTGCTCCATCACTGGATGTTTTTTAAGAAGAGTCTAGACAGACACAATCTCCTTTCAATGGGCAAAGTTAGCCTGCAATACTGCATTTCTAATACTGCGCCACCATGGCTCTATGGGATGTTTGGGGCTTTTAAAGTAGAGGCTTTGAATATCGCTCAGGGATTTGAATTGATTCTAACTTTACAGTTTTATATTGAATTTTTTTTCCTTGGGCATGATTTCACTGCCCTTGGAAGTCCTGGCGTTGAAGCTGTGACATAAAAAGAAAATCTAGTAAGTAAATGCAATCATCAATATAGCGAAGCAAGGTAATAGTCCTACAGGAGGCAGCATTCGCCATGCTCGGAATAACATGCGAAACTGAAAATCAAGAGGATTAGTGGTAGGCTATTAGAATTAAGCCTGTGTAGAAGTGGCACATTCTTTGCAGCTGAGGCTTCATAAGGCATTGTGAAGTTGAGCCCTTAATTCACCATTATGCAGAAATGAGAACAAGAACAGGAAAGGGTACACTCACTGTGCACTCGATTTGAAATGGCCTTAAAAGGGCACGAGAAAGAAACCAATATTAAAATATTTTTCCCCCTTTAACAGCATTAAGCTGTAATCTGGCAATCCAATTTGAGAACAGCACACATCTACCCGTTGTGTTTATCGGGAAATAATGCCGTGTTCAGCTTAGCTTCATTTTTTCTCTCTCTTCTTCTCTTGTTCTTTTCAATGTCATGGTTTCTTTGGCAGACTGTTAATACAATAATACAATACAATACAATAGCAGAGTTGGAAGGGAACTTGGAGGTCTTCTAGTCCAACCCCCTGCCTAGGCAGGAAACCCTATACCGTTCCAGACAAATGGCTATCCAACATCTTCTTGAAACTTCCAGTGTTGGAGCATTCACAACTCCTGGAGGCAACTTCTGTTCCACTGATTAATTGTTCTATGGAACAGCTTGTCTCCAGAAGTTGTGAATGCCACAACACTGGAAGTCTTTAAGAAGATGTTGGATAGCCATATTTTATGAATATATTTATGTGTGAGGTATAAGGATATAGGTCAATTGATATGGTAATCTGGAAATGGACCCACAAGCACACTTTATTTATGCACACATACATACACAGATATGGGTACAGTGCTACCTACAGAAGATCTAAAGAAGATCCAGATAAAACTAGAACCAAGTGTTGTAACAAGAGCATTGTAGCAAGACAAACTGTCAATGTAGAATAACCCCTGAAGAGGTAGTCCTCAACTTAATGGCCACAGTTGAGCCCCAAAACATAGGTTGCAAAGTGAGAAATTTCCTGAGTGAGTCTTGCCCCATTTTACGACTTTTCTTGTAGCATTTGTTAAAGCGAATAGCTCCAGTTGCTAAATTGTTAACATTGTGGTTAAGGGAATCTGGATTCTCCATGGACGTTGCTGGTCAGAAAGGGTCACTTGACCTCAGGACACTTCAACCATCATAAATATGGACCAATTGGCCAGCTGCTGAATTTTGATCACATAGCAATAGCAATAGCAGTTAGACTTATATACCGCTTCATAGGGCTTTCAGCCCTCTCTAAGCGGTTTACAGAGTCAGCATATTGCCCCCACAGTCTGGGTCCTCATTTCACCCACCTCGGAAGGATAGAAGGCTGAGTCAACCTTGAGCCGGTGAGATTAGAACAGCTGAACTGCAGATAACAGTCAGCTGAAGTGGCCTGCAGTACTGCACCCTAACCACTGCGCCACCTTGGCTCCTATGACCATGGGATGCGTCAAATGGCGTAAGTGTGAAAAATGGTCATCAGTCCCTTTCTTCTCAGTGCCGATGTAATCTTGAATGATTTCTACAAGAACTGTTGCATGTCGAGGATTATCTGTACTGCCTTAAAGTTGGTTCGTTGGTTTCCAGTGGTCTTCTGGCCCAATTCAACATGTCCTTTAAGTCTCTATGATGCAGCTCCAGACAATCTTGTTGCTGCAATTGTCCTCTAGAATCAGCTTCCGTCAAGATTTGGGGTGCCTCAGCCCTATTGGCCTTTCATGAATATCTGGTTTTTCTCCTGTGCTTTGGGCCAGGAGGGTCATTAATCTTACTCAGTTGGAAGAGGGATGTCAGTTAGGTTCAGGCACAGAAAAGTGAGTGAGAGTTACTATTATTTTTCTTCGATTTTGAGAACTTTTATTTTCACTGATATGCCAGACTAATCTATCTATCTATCTATCTATCTATCTATCTATCTATCTATCTATCTATCTATCTATCTATCTATCTATCTATCTATCTATCTATCTATCTATCTATCTATCTATCTACCTACCTACCTACCTACCTACCTACCTACCTACCTACCTACCTACCTACCTATCTATCTATCTATCTATCTATCTATCTATCTATCTATCATCTACCTACCTACCTACCTACCATCCATCCATCCATCCATCCATCCATCTATCTATCTGTCTCTTACTCTCTTGCTCTATCTGTCTATCTATCTATCATCTATCTGTTTCTTTCTCTCTCACTGTCTCCGTCATCTATCTATCTATCTATCTATCTATCTATCTATCTATCTATCTATCTATCATCTACCTACCTACCTACCTACCTACCTACTTACCTACCTACCTACCTACCTACCATCCACCCATCCATCCATCCATCCATCCATCCATCCATCCATCCATCTATCTGTCTCTTACTCTCTTGCTCTATCTGTCTATCTATCTATCATCTATCTGTTTCTTTCTCTCTTATTGTCTCCGTCATCTATCTATCTATCTATCTATCTATCTATCTATCTATCTATCTATCTATCTATCTATCTATCATATACCTACCTACCTACCTACCTACCTACCTACCTATAAATGACTGTGTGTGTGTTCCAGCATAACTCTGGAACGCCTCAAGCAATTTTAACCAAACTTGGTACAAAGATGGCTTACTCTCTGGAAACAAATACTTTGGGGGGGGTAAGACACCCCAGGGTATGTGTTATGTTAAGGTATAGCCTGTTGTGCTTTAAAATGGCTTCTACTGTACTGCTATAAAATGGCTTCTTCTGTAGAGCGCAGTGGAGTTACCATGGTAATGGCTTCACAGTACTCCACAAGGGGGCTCCCTCTGGTAAGGGGGGAAATCCAACATTAGAAATTACGTTTCATCCGGACATTTCCCCCCTATAAATAAATACCTGAGCAACACCAGGTTATCAACTAATAGATTATAAATTGGATGGTTTCATGCATTCCTACCTTACTGTGACTGAATCTGTCTATCTGAGCATCTAGACTAGAGAGACCTTGTTAAAAGTCCCTCACTCATGAGATTTTGGGAGTATGAGATTCACGACTTGTCTGGACAGTTCCCTTTGAGGTACACACACACACACACACTGTCCTTACTTTATTAATCTTCAATAAGCAAGTCAAGGTAGTGTTGTTACAATGAGCCTTTGGCCCTAAGAGTTTTATGAGTATGTGTTTTTGTTTATGCAGTGCTATACAACACCCAGGGTCCTCCAGGACCTGTCAGGGTTATAAAACTTGCAAAGAAAGTGAGTAAATAAATAAAGATAGTGACAACTTCTTAAATCTATGAGCCCAAGTCTCTGAAAATTCAAATCTACAGTGAATACTAGATGCGATACCTGAAGAATAAATAACTTGGGGGCAAAGTTATGTATTTGTTGAAGGGGGAAAAATACTGCAGCACACTATTTATATGTTGCCTTAAGTCCGTGCGAGTTAGTATGCATATTTCTTGAGCTCCTACAACTGAGCGTATTTGTTGCTGAACCCAGAATTTCTGAGTCAATTACAAACTGCTTTATCAATAGCAACTTGTTTGGATGTATTTGACAATAATGACAGTTTTATGTCAGAAGGAAAAAAAACTGTCCTTTTCTAGGTTTCTTGTGTCCTTTTACCTAGAGCAAAAGACTGCATGCACACGCTTTTCGCTAGTTCACATTAAACCATGATTCCTTTTTTTAAAACATGGCAGTGCACGCGAAGAACAGGTCTGTACCGACTTCTCAACTTATTTAAATAAATAACGTTCTGCCTATCCATCATGCCTGATACACCTATTATCACGTTGGATTAGAAGTACGTTCAAAATATTGGGAGAGGGAGGCGCAGGTCTGCTGTTGACAGTGGTTTTTCCAATTTATAAAATGCGTTCACTATCCATTGGGCACTTTTATTGCTGGTAGAGGTAAACCGATAATGGTTGATAATGAGATTTTATTTATAGATTTTTTTTTCCTATTCTGATGGTTCAGTATTAAAACAGTTCCAAAGCAAGATAAAAATAATGGAAAATAAAAAACAAACCAAGCAAATGGTTTGCCGTAAGTTAAAAAAACCTAAAGTAAAAATTTGCAGCCATGTTAAAAATGTTTGAAAGGGTTAAAGATGGGTCAGTAGTTCCAGAGAAGGTCGGTGGATAGTGTAATGATATGTGGGAAAGGCCAGACCAAAAGACACTGCAAAAGAGAATAGTTAGTTAAGAGATAGCATAGCCTGCAGTTGGATAATGGGTGGATCAAGGGGCACAGAAGAAACCCTCCCAGGTTTCTCCAGCTGTAAAGGAGAGGGGGGCCACAAAGGGAGGTGCTTTTTCAAAAGGCAACTGGACTTTGGTTTTCTTTCAAGATGTTTTGCTTCTCATCCAAGAAGCGTCATCAGTTCTGAAGTGAAGTGAAACGTCTTCAAGAGGCGAACCATGACTGGGATGCTGACAGTGGTGGGATTCAATTTTTTTTTATTACCGGTTCTGTGGGTGTGGCTTGGTGGGCATGGCAGAGGAAGGATACTGCAAAATCTCCATTTCCTCCCCCACTCCAGGGGAAGGTTACTGCAAAATCCCCATTCGCTCCTGATCAGCTGGGACTCAGGAGATAGAAAATAGATGGGAGTGGGGCCATCACCCAACTGCAGGCTATGCTATCTCTTATTTTACTGACCTCGGAACTAGGGAAAGCTGAGTCAACCTTGAGTTGGTTAGGATCGAACTCCTGGCAGAGGGCAGAATTAGCCTGCAGTACTGCATTCTGACCACTGCGCCACCACGGCTCTTTACTTATGCACTATAAGAATAGGAAAAACGGTGGATTGGCCTCAAAAAGATTTCTTTCCTCTGTAAATTAATTTGAGAAACAATAAACACGTCCCTGTTAAGTCGAATGAGTCCACTATAACATCTGGTTCGGGGACGACTGCGTGACTACACTGCAGTGGTGGGTTTCAATTTTTTTGGGAACCTACTCTGTGGGTGTGGCCTCCTTTGTGGGAGTGGCTTGCCGGCCATGTGACCTGGTGGGAGTGGCTTGCCGGCCATGTGTTTTCTCTCTCCCTCCCTCCCTCCCTCCCTCCCTCTCTCTCTCTCTCTCTCTCTCTCTCTTTTTCCTTCCTTTTGTCTCTCTGTCCCTTTTTTCTTTTTTTCTTTCATCTCTCTTACTCTTTTTCTTTCTTTTTCTTATTTATTTATTTATTTATTTATTCCTTTCTCTCTCTCTCTATCTCTCTCTCTCTCTGTGTGTGTGTGAGTCTCTCTCTCTCTCTCTCTCTCTCTGAGTGTGTGTGTGGTGTGTGTGTGTGTGTGTCAGTGGTGGGTTTCAAAAAAATTTGGAACCTCTTCTGTAGGTGTGGCCTGCTTTCCGGGTCCACTGGTGGAACCTCTTCTAACCAGTTCGGTAGATTTGACGAACTGGTTCTACCGAATAGGTGCGAACTGGTAGGAACCCACCTCTGCTACACTGGGATATCAGGTTGAATTCTAGGGAGGGGAAACTGTGCTGCAGAAATTCAGTCTCGGCAACCAATGTAGGCACAGTTTTAAGGATTTTTTTTCCATTTAAAAATTATACGTTAGGTATGCTGATCTTTTCTTGGTGTTTTTTGTGTGCCAAGTGGGCTGCTTCGTTGCTTTAATTGCTGTTGGGAAGTGTCGTTCTGAACACTGAACTGTGCCATTTTCCTACATTACGGGTTTTTTTTTTTTTTTTTTAGTGGGCTGTAGTTTTTCCATCTAAGTAAATTGGAGTAGATATCTTATCAGCAGGGAGTGCTTCACCTTTTTCCCCACCTGCTTTTTTGTCCTCATTCTCCGCATCTGATGCTCGAGCCCAAGATCTGGCTATTTCTTCACTGCCTCGCTTTGCCCTCTATTTTCTGAGTGTTACTAGTTTATCAGAGAAGTTAATGCAGCATGTGATTATTAAACGGATGGCCGTTCAGGATATCTGAAATATTTTTAGCTCAAATATCTTCCCCGGGCATCAAAGATTGAGGCTATTTGGTGGCCAGGATACGGTTTGTTGGAAAAATGCAATATAGCTCCCCTTTGGAGCAAACATTCATTTCGAGGTGCTTAAATTGCAAGGCCCCCTTGATGAGACCATGGAATATATATATATCTTTATTGGAGTTTTGTCGCCAATCAAATGAGTTAGGATAATGATTCTGACTTTCAGCTCTGGGTGAGTTCTTCTGATTTTATTTGACCCCACATCTCATCTTTCAGGATGAGAATTCAGGAATTTTGAGCAGCTAAATTTTCAGCCCCTCTTATAAGAGGGCTCCCTGTGGAAAGAATGAGAACAAGTTAGAGTATTTGGTCTTTCCCTCGTGTTCATTTTAGTAGCAGCAAGGAAGTTGCTGCAAAATGCTATCTTCCTATAGATATTTAATATTTTTTCGAGCCTTGCAGTATTAATTTCTTGGCATCTGTTTTCATTGTCTATCCTTTAATTTCCTAATGAAAAGGTGCATGTGATGTAGCAGTGATGGTGAAACTTTTTCACCTCAGATACCAAAAGCGTGTGTGCTATCTTGGTCACTTCCGTACCCATCCCCATAATTTAATCCCCACACGCGCATGCGCACCGCTTTCTTGGAGCCTGGGGAAGGCGAAAACAGCCTCCCCTGTGCCCCTGGAGGCCCTCCAGAGGCCGTAAACAGCCCATTTTCCAATTTCCAGTGAGTCTAGTACGTCATTTTTCGCCTTCCCCATGTTCCAGAGGCTTTCTGGGAGCCTGGGGAGGGTGGAAAACGGCCCAACACGCAAACTGGAAGTTCAGGAATGAACTTCCAGGTTGCCCATTCGGCCATTTTTCTCCCTCCGGAGCCTTCAGGAGGCTTCCCTTTCTAAATGGTACTGTCAACTTTACTTCCTTTTTTATTGTAATAAGCTGCCATGGTATAAATTTAGTCACCATGGCAAAACATATGGCAAATTAATTACATAAATAAATAAATAGCCTTATTAAGTAGAATCCTGAGAATTGCAGGGTTCCAAGTAACGCCCCCAATGGAAAAAGATTCCTGAGTTTCCTCAAAGTTCCATTTTGTTAGGGATGTCCTATTGGCAGATCTGGGAAAACCCGAATCTGAAAGCTTCCAGGTTTTTCCCCACCCAAATGAAAGTTCAAGCCCCTGCCCAGCACCCACATGCCCATCACATGGCCCAATCAGGCACTGTCGCAACTGGAGATGCCTCCCAGTCACGCCACTCAAAGTGCAGAGCAAGATGACCTTGACTCTCTGAGAAAGGAATTTTATTTAGACTAGCGTATTTTTTGGACTATAAGATGCACCGGTGTATAAGACGCACCAAGATTTTGAAGAGGTAAGTAAGAATAAAAAAAGGTTTTGCCTTCCCTCAGCCCCCAACAGCACTCTGCAGGTTTCAGCAGGATGGGAGGGGAGGGAAAAACACCTCAGTTTTTGTGAAAACTGCCGGGGCTTTTTTGCAAAAGCAGAGGTGTTTTTCTCTTCCCCCAGCCCTGCTGAACCCTGCAAAGTTCTTCTGGGGGTTAGAGAAAGGGAAAAATGCCTCATTTTTTGCAAAAAAATGGCCTGTTTTTCACCCATTTTTCACAAAAATAGGATGTGGGGCGGGGCTTCAGGAGGCCAAAAATGGCTGTATTTGTTGTATAAGGTGCACCAACATTTCCACACTCTTTTAGGGGGGAAAGCTGCATCTCATACTCCAAAAATACGGTATATATCCACCATACTCATTATAATCCACCTTTCCCGTTTTCCCTCAGTAGAAAATGCGGCAGGCCTGAAGGCCCAATGCAAAATATGGCTCCCAGGCCTGACAGTACTACTTTAAGGCAGACATCAGGTTAAGAAAGTTCATGTGAAGATTAATCTCCCATTGTATCTCCATTTAAAAAAAAAAAAAATCAAATAGTATACGAGGTGAGAAAAAACGTATTCGCGGTCTGAAAATAAGAGTACGCTACTAATAAAAATGAAGATTTCTTCAGCAGATCAGACCGAACTCTGAAGGGGTACAAATTCATCTTTCTGCCTCTGAGGTAGGCGGATGTTTTTCCCCCGCCCGATATTAGTGGAGATCGAAACTGACGGAGGAGAACATTTATGGAAGAATCAGCCTTTAATTACATAGTAAGAAGTTGAAAAGTTGTGGGTGTAGGCTTCACAAGTTGTGACGCTGCCCCGAGTGGAATAAAGTCTTCTTTCCTCCATAACTTATTTTTTCTTTCTTTCTTTCCCACCAGCCTTCTCCCCCCCCCCCCCATTTCTCTTGATCATCCCATGTGCCTCCTGCCCCTTGTTTTCACTCATCCAAACTGGCAAGCCAGCTAAATAAAACATGACATTCGAGATGTCAAGGAATGATGTTCATTGTTCACAGGCAAAACGCTTCTGGGGCCCCTCCCTACCTTTTGCAAACAGACTAAGCCACCAGGCTCCTAATAAATCTTGCAGCTGATGTCCGTGCGGTATCAATTTGATAACCAGCTGTTACTAGCCATCAGTGAAGGGGGGAAAAAAAACAAAGAAGAAGAACGCTCATCACATTTTTTTTGTTGTTGTACTTGTTGTCCTTTTTTTTGGCTTGGAACTTTGCTATGCCAAGAGCTTGATTTGCAAGGCTGGAAAGAGGTGTTGGTGAGCTAAGTTGATATTCCTTCTGAGTGCATCTCTCCATCCTACTAGCTCTTGAGGGAGATCGATTGCTTGTTAAAGGAGTCCTTTGATTTTGAGTATGAACTCAAGCAATGTTGGACCAGCAACCAAAATTGGGCTGGAAATAACGATCTCTCGAGTGAGAATGTCTCCGTAATAGGCCTCTTGGGAGCTAGTTTCAACTCATAACCCGGTGTTGGAAGGAACATCCATCTGGTCCTGTTTCAAGTGGAGAGAAAGACACTGGAAACATGGTGGCTGATTGGAAAGATGGTTTAATGAAGCAGAACCATCAAGCACATACTCCTGGTACAGCTGGCCACATGGAGTGGAGAGTGAGGGTTATTTATACCATCTCTGGGCTTTGAACTTGAGCTTCCTGTTTCTGTAGCAAGAGCATGTATTCTGTTGGTTGCTGTCAGACTCCCGTGGGGCTATGCAGGGGTCGTAGCTGAGGTTGTCTGAGTTACGTTTGGTTGAAACTTGAAGGGTGATGAGGTAATGAAGAGGCTTGTGTTCTGTGGGCAATTTCTGTTGTGTCTTAATGACTTTGTCCTGGATTGGATCTTGAGTGAAGGGCTAATCTTACCATTCTTCCTTCGTTCAAAATATCTTATCGAATGGATTACCAAATCTGCATTTCTAAAAGCTGGCCTCAGCTTAGCATCTGCTAAGGGGGCAGAGAACTATAGCAATGAATTTCTGTCTTTAGAAACAAGTTTCTCCTTCTGCCTTGTTAATATTTCCTAAAATATTTCAATCTTCTGAGAGAGGTGGATGCTAAACTTCTAAACCGGGAACATATAAACTACAAGCTGGAACTGTTTTTTTTTTCAGAGCTGTATGTCTGTTGAGATTCTCAGTCATCCAGGCCATAGTTACCTCAAAGGTCTTTTCTTCTTATTCAAAAGGCAACTGGACTGTTGTTGTTGTTGTTGTTGTTGTTGTTGTTGTTGTTGTTTTCTTTGAGGAAGAAGAAAAAGTTTCGCTTCTCATCCAAGAGAGCGAATTCTGATGAGGATGGAAGGATAGGTGCTGACAGTTGAGCCTGGAAGATGGGTGGGTGGAAGGATAGCTTCAGGGGTGGGCTGCTACAGATTTGCCCAGGTTCAGGAGAACCCGTAGCAGAAGTGGATTCCTACCAGTTCGCACCTATTCGGTAGAACTGGTTGGTCAAATCTACCGAACCAGTTAGAAGAGGTTCCACCAGTGGACTCAGAAAGCAGGCCACACCTACAGAAGAGGTTCCAAAACTTTTTGAAACCCACCACTGACCCGTAGCTAACATTATCGCGAGTTCAGAGAACCTCTAAATCCCACCCCTGGCTGGACCTATCCACCCATTCCACCCCACTCCACCCTGCCCCACCCCTCACACCCTTCCCCCTCCCAGGAGTCTTCACCTGGCCCGTTTTGGATGCGAGGTAAGTGCGGAGGCTCTGGGAGGGCGAAAAATGGAAGTCCAGGAAATTCGGAAATGAGCCTGTTTCCAGCCTCCTGAGGGCCTCCAGAGCCCGGGGGAGGAGGTTTTCACCCTCCCAGAGGCTCGCTTAATGCCTCCGGAGCCTGGGGAAGGTGAAAACACCCCCCCCCACTGCTGTGATGCAGGAGGCTGACTAGCCATACACACCATGGCCATGCCCCCCCGCCAGCAACGAGGCAGAGAACCCATTGCTGACATTTTTGAAGCCCACCCCCTGGATAGCTTCTGATAGGACAGGGGGAGGGGGAGTAGGAGGCTTTTATTTCTTTGCAGTCATCTGGTCATTGGCACGCTCCCTGAGAGCTCTTGAGACCATTTGGGGAGTGGGGTTTATCTGTGCCCTCAGAATCACCTGAATCAGGGTGCAATTGGTTGTGGAATCTTCTCAGAATGGCTACAAGGACTGTGTTGCAAACTGGAGATAAGTGGTGTCTTATTCCTCCCCCTTGGTTGAGGAGGAGGTGTTCAATTCTAACATGGATGGCTTCTTTTACCACTCTTTCACCGCTGACCCCATTCCTGGTTTTCTGTTCTAGCTGGTGGATTGTTTCCCCTTTAAATATTTCATTGTATTTCTGCAGTCCTCAGAGATCTTGAGCATGCTGGTATCTCTGTGGATGTGGGTGGTGTTACTTGAGCTCCATATAGCCCAACAAATATGCAATACAAGGTCACAGCGGTGTACGCATGATTTCTTATTTGATAGAGCAATATAGCCTAGTGGGATGCGTACGGCTTGACTGGGCCTGCTAGAAAGCCACACGCTCGTCTCGTGTTGCCCAACAAATTACTCTCCTCCACAGCAGGTGCCTTCGATGCCACAGAATGCTGGGAAATTAAAGGAAAGGTTGAGGAAATAGCAAGGCAAAACTGCGCTTTGCGGGAGTCCAAAGTAAAGAGATTGCTGTTTACGACACTGTAATGTTGGAAGAGGAGGAAGCATTTGCACGGCTCATGCGGTTGTTGCTGGCCATTTTTCACACTTTGGGGAACTAAGTGCCCATTTTCTACAGTGAGCTCTAATGACAAATATGAAATTGCTTTATATGGAAGCACCCATAAGCACACGGGGTTGGTGCCTGGAGGTCAAATTTGGACTAATCCTGAAATGGTGGTGAGGTTTTAGGGAGAAAGGATATTCTACAATTAATCTCAATCATGTGTTAATTTTACTTTTCAGCATGATCAGCACATTTTTTTGCTATCTGTTTGCCTATCATCTATCTATCTATCTATCTATCTATCTATCTATCTATCTATCTATCTATCTATCTATCTATCTATCTCTATCTCTGCCTGTCTAATTATCTGTCCATCCATCCATCCATCCCCTACTATCTGTCTGTCTGTCTGCCTGTCTAACTACATGTCTAACTATCTGTTTATCTATTATCTGTCTATCTGTCTATCTGTCTTTCTGTCCATCCATCCATCCATCCATCCATCCATCCATCCATCCATCCATCCATCCATCCATCTACCTACCTACCTACCTACCTACCTACCTACCTACCTACCTACCTACCTATCATCTATCTATCTATCTATCTATCTATCTATCTATCTATCTATCTATCTATCTATCTATCTATCTATCTATCTATCTATCTACCTACCTACCTACCTACCTACCTACCTACCTACCTACCTACCTACCTACCTATCTATCTATCTATCTATCTATCTATCTATCTATCTATCTATCTATCTATCTATCATCTGTATCTATATATCCGTCTGTCTGTGTATCCATCCATCCATCCATCCATCCATCCATCCACCTTCAGTTATTGGGCCTGGGAGGCAAGGAGCAAATTCTCCAGCTCCAAATTGCATCCACTTTCAAAGCTCGGCTGTTAGAGACTATTTATAGACATTGTCTAGCCCATCCTGAAAGCCAAAAAGCACTATAATAAAAGATTGTTCCCTGTTCAGTATATAT
Source organism: Thamnophis elegans (assembly GCF_009769535.1). NCBI lineage: Eukaryota > Metazoa > Chordata > Lepidosauria > Squamata > Natricidae > Thamnophis > Thamnophis elegans. The sequence goes on along the minus strand of NC_045552.1, from coordinate 51,852,222 downwards.
ATACACAGGAGATGTGGGTCAGAAATGTCTCTTGCTTTAAGATCAACATGGATTGTGGAAGGTTGTATTTGTAGTGATTTAACAATAGGTTCAAGATTAGAAGCACAAACATCAATGGCCTGGATCAAAGAGTAACTTGGCCAGCAAATAACACGTATATGTGTGTGTGCAGTGTGTGTGTATTAATTAAAAAACACACAAAAACATATACATATGCACAAACGATAAACCAGGAAAAGTGAGCAGAAAAAACCCTCATTTAAAGACATGTACCAGTTTTTTTTTTTTTTTTTTAATGGGACACGGCGGCTCAGTGGCTAAGACACTGAGCTTTTCGATCAGAAGGTCAGCAGTTCACCGGTTCGAATCCCTAGTGCCACATAATGGAGTGAGCTCCCGTTACTTGTCCCAGCTTCTGCCAACCTAGCAGTTCGAAAGCACGTAAAAAATGCAAGTAGAAAAAAATAGGGACCACCTTTGGTGGGAAGGTAAGAGCGTTCTGTGCGCCTCTGGCATTTAGTCATGCTGGCCACATGACCACGGAGACGTCTTCGGACAGTGCTGGCTCTTCGGCTTTGAGTGCTGCCCCCTAGAGTCAGGAACAACTAGCATATATGTGCGAGGGGAACCTTTATCTTTACCTTACTAGTTTTTTTCCTAAAGGAAAATTATACAGATATGGCGGGGGGAGGGGGAAACGGTCTTACACTTGATAAAAATTATTTTTGTTGTGTGTAGACTTTTATTGTGTCTTTATAGAATCACAAGTGGATTGAATGCAGGAAAAAAAATATACAGAAGGAAAGAGACTGTACTGAGTTCTCTAATCCCAATGCTCGGATGGCAATTAGCCATTTATTTCAATAAGAGCAAACCCGAGCCATCTCTTGTAAGCCTTCATTCCCTGATTGTTTAATGCTTGTTTTCTTTTATTGTTTGGCTAGCTACAATGCAATCCAATTTTAAAAGAAAAAAAGAGGAAAATTAATGCTTTATGAACACAGAACAATATTCAAAGAGGAGGGGAAGAGAAAGAGACTGTATGGTATTTAATTCTATCTTGCCATTTGGCTCAGAGGAAGTATATATTTATTGTATCCCCATGTAAACATAAATCTCCTTCAGTCATTAATCTGGAAAAGTGCTTTGCAGCTATGAATGTATCTAACCTCGCCATGGTTATACACCAGTCCTATCCTACCAAGGGCCACACTGGCTGATTCCTGATTAGACAATTTAAGTAATGCTTTTACATATATTAAATCTAATCTAGAATACGCCAATCGTAACGCACACGTGACATAAGCTTTATATGTGATACATGGTTGTCTTGCTTGATGCTTTAAAAGCACTAGTGAATCAGAGGAAGTGTTAAGAGGAAAACAAAACCAAACAGCAGAGATGAAAAATATTTTCGGGGATGAGTTGGGTGCAGTGGTTAGAATGCAGTATTGCAGGCTAACTCTGCCCACAGTCAGGAGTTCAATCCTAACCGGCTCAAGGTTGACTCATCCTTCCATCCTTCCGTGATTGGTAAAATGGGGAGCCAGAAAAATGGGCGCAATATGCTGACTCTGTAAACCACTTAGAGAGGGCTGGAAAGCACTGTGAAATAGTATATTTCATGCTATAGCTACCTCCCTCCCTCCCTCCCCTATCCATCCATACCATTGTTGGGGGGTGATAGGCTGACTCTGTAAACTGCTTAGAGAGGGCTGTAAAGCAACTGAGAAGCGGTATATAAGTCAAAGTGCTATTGCTATTTTATCCTATATTTCTGAAAGTTTTTTTTTAAATGAATGCTCTCATTTAACATATATATATATATATATATGTATGTATGTATGTATGTATGTATGTATGTATGTATGTATATATATATATATATATATATATATATATATATATATATATATATATATATATATATGCTGATAAATAAATAAAGGGAGACTAGTATAGATCTAGATCTGCCTGGATGGTCTCTTGTGACGAGCCGAAGGACAGAGGATCTTCCTCCCATATTTGGGCATACCGGGGGTTGTAAAATCTAATAGATACCTTTCACCCTGGCTTGGCTGATAACGGATCAGAGCCTGTGGTCAGTGCCGACTGGCGACTACACGGAGGAGAGCCTTCTCAGTTGCAGCTCCGACGCTATGGAACAACCTCCCCGTGGAGATCCGTACCCTCACCACAGTCCAGGCCTTCCGCACAGCCCTCAAGATCTGGCTATCCCGTCAGGCCTGGGGATAAGATTTACTCTCACCCCGCCCGAATGTTGAGTGAATGTTGTGTTTTATGGTTAATTTTTTTACTCACGTTTTTCTTTTATGTCTTGTCTTGCACTCCCTTCCCCCATTGTTGTAAGCCGCCCTGAGTCCCCCCAGGGAAAAGGGCGGCCTATAAATGTTCAATAAATCTAAATAAATCTAAATCTAATCTAAATCTAATGGCTAAGACGTCTGCCTAATATGTAATATAGCCCAGGTTCAAATCCCAGTAAGGGTATGGCTAGCTGATGAGAGCTAAATAGCTTGAAATAGATCTATACTAGTCTCCCTTTATTTATTTATCAGCACAAATACAACAAATGTAACAAAAAGGCAACAGTAAAAATATTGGGTTTCTGCCGGGATGGTCTCTTGTGACGAGCCGAAGGACAGAGAATGGAAGTAGTGATCTTCCTCCCATATTTGGGCATACCGGGGGTTGTGACTTATATATATATTTAGCTCTCATCAGCTAGCCATACCCTTACTGGGATTTGAACTGGGATATATAGTGTGTTGGCTATTTGAATGCTTGGACAGCTGTCTGTGGTATCCCACAGTAATCCTTAATGTATGGTATGTGATCCTATGGTTGAAGGATCTGACCTCCCTTACACTACTTGGAGGATCCTGAATAGGTTGAGAGTTAGAGAGCCTAAGTGTAAAACCAATATGTTTGAGTGGAAGCTCTTAGTGGGTAACAACAACAATGTGGAGAAACACAGAGCCTGGCCCATCTGCTAATATGTTGGCTAGTGCCAGAAACATGTACCAATGACTTATTTTTGATCAATGGTGAAACCAAGAAGGTAGCTTCATTCTGGCAGTTTAAAGTTTAATTGAGACATGGAAGAAGAAGAAAAAGGATCAAGGCGAATATACGTGCCTCAGAATAATGTTGCAGAATCCCATCTGGGCCCGTCACTAGGACCGAAGGTTCAGTCTTCTGAGTTTTGGACTCATGCTGGAGCCCATCTTCAGGGAACTTCTCTCCAGCAGAGTATGTGGTAGAGAGACCATTCTGTGAAGATGGTCTCCAGCACGAATCCAAAAGCTTGGAAGACTAAACATCTGGTCTGCTATCTAACCCAAACTGGATCCTGCAAAAAAAAAAAATGTTTCCCTGAAAATAAGACCTCCCCGGATAATAAGCCCAATCAGACTTTGGAGCGCATGTGCTCAATAAGCCCTCCCCCAACAATATTGCAACAGAGCAGCAGCCATGAGGTGACCATGCTCGCCAGCTCCCGCACCTCAAAAATAATAAGACCTCTTCAAAAATAAGGCCAAGAGCTTATTTCAGGGGTCAAAAGAATCTTATTTTCGTGAAAACACATATGTGATCCTAAGAATTATGGATTTTAGAAATTATGGGTAGGTTAAGTTGGGAAGCCATGAGCAAGGTCAATGTATGGCATGGATAACTTGCTACAAGCCTACAATCAGCTATGATCTCTTCTCTAAAGTACCGCGATGGTACAGTAGATCAATCAATTCTTCACATGTTTATAAAAAAAAACCACTTACTATTTATTTCAACTTTTGGAAGCTCCATTTATTACTTTCAGCTGCATTTCATCCACTCCAGGCTAAATTCTGGCAAATGGGCCTCACTCTGATTCACTCTGCCTTGCCAGCCTGTGTTTTTTCATGTGAGAAAACAAGACAGGGCTATCTGTTCTTTTAAGACCCATCGGGCACCACTCCTCTCCTACAAGTTGGATGGAAATTAAAACGGGGGAGCAATTGCTTTGTCATTTTCCTGAATTAAAAAAAAATATCTGTGCTTGAATCCTGACAACTTCCTGAAAATATTCACATTCCCTCCTGACTCCAGGGGAAGGATACTGTAAAATCCCCATTTTTTTCCTGATCAGCTAGGACTCGGGAGGCAGAGAATAGATAGGGGCGCGGCCAGCCAGAGATGGTATTTACCGGTTCTCGGAACTACTCAAAATTTTCGCTACTGGTTCTCCAGAACTGGTCAGAACCTGCTGAATACCACCTCTGGTATATTTCCCCGCCACCATGGCAGTGAACTGGGGTTGGCTTCCAGATAAAGGTGGTTGCTGGGTGGGGGGGGGGGGAATGAGTGAACAGAATTAACTAGATACAGGATTTAACTGGATATGTGTTTTTGAATCTTTATATGCTGTGCAATCCTAAAGGTTATGTTTCTTAGAGTTGTGAATGGTTTCATTTTTTTCCTAGCTGTTGTTGAATATATTTTCTTTTCTTTTCTGCAAGGAATGGAATAGAATTAGAATTAGAATAGTTGGAAGGGGACCTTGGAGGTCTTCTAGTCCAACCCCCTGCCTAAGCAGGAAACCCTATACCGTTCCAGACAAATGGCTATCCAACATCTTCCTAAAGACTTCCTGTGTTGGAGCATTCACAACTTCCAGAGGCAATTTCTGTTCCACTGATTAATTGTTCTAACTGTCAGGACATTTCTCCTTAGTTATAGGTTGCTTTTCTCCTTGATTAGTTCCCGTCCATTGTTCCTTCCTGCTCCCAGGTGCTTTCAGGAATAGCTTGACTCCCTCGTCTTTCTGTCAACCCCTGGTGGAGAAAAAAAAATGATGGAGAGAAAAAAATGAGATTAGCGCTCTCTCCCCTTGCATTTTTAATAAAACCTTTTCTTTTCCTTCTGTCTCTTTTATTTTCTAGCTCTGCTTGGTGTTCAGCTGGACAACACCTTAGCTGTTCTGGAGATGGACTTGCTTTCTGGAACTTACCTATTGGCAGTCTTACTGGTCTGCGTTGTATTTCAGTCGGGGGCCCAGGAGAAAAATTACACCGTGAGGGAGGAGTTACCGGAAAATGTCCTCATTGGCAATTTGCTGAAGGATCTCAACCTGACCCTTGACCCCGATGTGCCCCTTTCGTCCCCGCTTCAATTCAAGCTTGTGTACAAGACCGGCGATGTCCCCCTTGTCCGTGTGGAGGAGAACACCGGAGAAATATTCACCACGGCCAACCGCATCGACCGGGAAAAGCTTTGCTCTGGCATTTTTAGTGAGAACCGTTGTTTTTATGAGGTGGAAGTCGCAGTTCTTCCTGATGAGGTCTTCAGGCTGGTCAAGATCCGATTCCTGATTGAGGATATAAATGACAACGCTCCACTTTTCCCATCCACGGTCATCAATATCTCCATCCCTGAGAACACCGCGATCAATTCCCGCTATTCCGTCCCCTCCGCTGTCGATCCTGATATTGGAGTGAATGGCATTCAACATTATGAACTTCTTAAGGTGAATGTTAGTCCTTTGGCTATAAAGAATGCTCAGTCCCCCTCTCCCATTCATCTTTTTTTCTTGCTTTTCTCCCATGCTTCTTCTTCTTTCTTCTTCTTCTTCTTCTTCTTCTTCTTCTTCTTCTTCTTCCTCCTCCTCTTCCTCTTCCTCTTCTTCTTCCTCTTTTTCTTCTCCTTCTCCTCCTCCTCCCCTCTTCCTCCTCTTCTTCTTCTTCCTCTTCCTCTCCTTCTCCTTATTCCTCTTCTTCCTCTTCTTCCTCTTCCTCTTTTTTTCTTCTTCTTCTCCTGCTCCCCTCCTCCTCTTCCTCCTCCTCTTCCCCTTCCTCTTCCTCTTCTTCTTCTGCTTCTTCTGCTTCTTCTTCCTCTTCCTCTTCCTCATCCTTTTCCTTTTACCTGAAGAAGACAATGAAATTTGTTCTCGGATAATCATCTGTTTTCTAAGCATTTCTCTTTTTCAATTACTAGCTGCTAAATGTCTATGTAGATTCTCAGTCATCCAGGTCATTGTTGTCTCAAAAGTGCTCTTTCCAAAAGGCAACTAGACATTGTTTGTTTGTTTGTTTTCCTTTGAAGATGTTTCGCTTCTCCACCAAGAAGCTTCTTTGGTTCTCCACCCTTCAGTCAGAACTGAAGAAGCTTCCTCGGATGAGAAGCGAAATGCCTTCAAGGAAAAGCAAAAAAAGTCCGTCTGCCTTTTGGAAAAAGCCACTCTCTGCTCTTCTATCTGACTGAAAGACACACAATTAAAAATGGTGGAATGGGGAAGGGCGTTACAGCTTGTGGGCTGCACCAAAAGTGTTTACGAAAACGATTGGGTGTGCACTTCTTCCTTCCCATCTGAGTGCACGTTATCCGTTATCAGAATCGATTCTCCGTTTTGCATTTAGCCCCTTGGTGTGGGCCATCTGTTGGGTCAGAGAGTTGCACCGTGGGAGAAAAAAAAGACTTAACAAATAAAACGTAAGACAGAAGGAAAAACATCATCCGCCTGTCCTTGGAATCCCAATTGAGATGGATTACAGGATACGGCAACTTATGCAGTCTTGCTATCCCAAGAAGTAAGGAAAATTACCTTTCAAGTATCGCACAGCTACTCTAGTTCAAAGAAAGAAGATCTGTGCGGATTTCAATAAGGAACTTTTTAATGCTAGTTTGGGGTAAAAGAAAAAGAAGAAAAAAAGCAATGTGAGAAATTTGCCAGGCTCATTTATAAAGGGTTCATTCAGGTGGAGTTTCTTTGAAGGATGTGAAAATGTTTCGTAGCAGGTTTCTAGCCACCTGGGCTGAGCTGCTGGTTGATGGGATTAGCTGCCAATGGACCTCCTTCCTGCCTTGATTGTTCTTCTCCACTCAGCCCCTTCATTCTTTTCAATCTCTTCCACATTCAACCAATTTTCACGCCTTCTCCCATTTTGGTACTCCTCAGTGAATGCTAAATGGCCAGCTCCTTGAGAGATGGCTGTGCTTAGATGTCTTTTTTCTTCCTCCTCCCCCACCCCCCGAAACTTGAAGTCTTTTTAAAATTATGATTAATTGCCAGGGAGGAAACTGGATGTAGGGATGATACTTAGTCAACGTGACCAGCAGCTCTCGCTGTGAAGCGTTTGAAAACCAACAAGGGAACTCCATGGAATTAGATATGCGGTGAAGCAAATTAACTTTCTCAGGGAAGCAAAGATGAAGCTTTCTAACTGACTGACTCAGTCAGCACGCTTTGGTAATGCTTGGGTAGATTAACAGAAAAGGGAAAGAAAAAGTTACTCTTGTAAAAGCAACTCTAACTATGCCTTTTCTATTAAAAGACCCAATAGAATAGAATAGAATAGAAAAAGAATAGAATAGAGCAGTGGAGTGGAGTGAAGTAGAGTAGAGTAGAGTAGAGTAGAATAGAATAGAATAGAATAGAATAGAATAGAATAGAATAGAATAGAATAGAATAGAATAGAATAGAATAGAGGAGAGCAGTGGAGTGGAGTGGAGTGAAATAGAATAGAATAGAATAGAATAGAATAGAATAGAATAGAATTCTTTATTGGCCAAGTGCGATTGGACACACAAGGAATGTGTCTTTGGTGCTTATGCTCTCAGTGTACATAAAAAGACAAGATACATTCGTCAAGAATCATAAGGTACAACATGTAATGATAGTCATAGGGCACAAATAAACAATCAGGAAACAATCAATATCAACATTAATCCTAAGGATACAAGCAACAAAGTTACAGTCACCCAGTCATAAGTGGGAGGAAATGGGTGATAGGAATGATGAGAAGACCAATAGTAATAGTAATTCAGCCTTAATGAAGTTCTGGAGATTTTGTGATGAGTGAGTGGTATTTTGCTCATAGATAGATAGAGCTAGAGCTAGAGACAGAGAGAGAGAGAGAGAGAGAGAGAGACAGAGAGAGAGAGAGAGAGAGAGAGAGAGAGAGAGAGAGAGAGAGAGAGAGAGAGTGAGTAGATAGATAGATAGATAGATAGATAGATAGATAGATAGATAGATAGATAGATAGATAGATAGATAGTTAGATAGATATATATATATAGAGAGAGAGAAATAGATAGATAGATTAGAGATAGATAGATAGAGACAGACAGACAGACAGACAGACAGACAGACAGACAGACAGAAAGATGATAGATAGATAGATAGACAGACAGAGATAGATAGATAGATAGATAGATAGATAGATAGATAGATAGATAGATAGATAGATAGATAGATAGATAAGGAGAGAGAGAGAGAGGGAGGGAGGGAGGGAGGGAGAGAGAGAGAGAGAGAGAGAGAGAGAGAGAGAGAGAGAGAGAGAGAGAGAGAGATCTTAGCTTCAGAGTCTATGAAAACCAAAATAATAATAGTGGACCTGTTGTCTGTGGTTGAACACTATCCAGTTTCACCTTGGTGAAAAATGAGGGGAGATTAATGAAAATTGCAAGAAAATTGCATGGAGTTTTACTCATTTGGTTTGGAGATTTTTTTTAAAAAAACAACAACACCTGAATATTTATAAATTGTTCAAAGTGATGCATGTTTAAGCATCATAGGGTAAAGATTCAATTCAATCGAAGAGATGGAACAAGAAGTGAAAACAGCAGGATTCGTCTTCTTTTTTAAAATAATAAAAAAAAAATTAGACTTAGTTGCCTTTTGCTCGAAGGGAAAGAAGAAAGTGCTTTTATAACTCAGCTGCAAAATGCTTCTAGGGAGGAAAGGGAACCATTTAATAAATGAGAAGATATTAATGAGGGTTTGAAACAGCTGAGTTATTAGATAGCTTTTAAAAGGAAAGTAAAAGTAAATGGAAGAGCAAAAAAGGGATCAGATTTTTATCCAGCAGAAGAAAATAAATGGCATATAAATAAATGGCTTTGCCAAGAAATATTTGCCAGCAAATATAGAGGGATAATGGATTTTTTTTTTTAAAAAAAAAGTTCATTAAATTTGTTTTGGCCAAGAATACCAGTTCTGCTCAAGTTGTATAGAGTGGACTGTACTGTACCTCAAAAGTGAGAGATTGCTTCAGGCAGCATTTCTTGAATGGTAGTAAATTTGGAATAAAAATTATGAATGCTTCTCATTATGGATTCCATGCACACTATATATTAACTTTAATATATATTAACTCCTCTTTGAATATGGAGCACACTATTGTTTTCCTGTAGAACTGAGACCTGATTCAACACCTACACTAGCACGAATATCAGCAGAGGTGGTATTCCCTTCCCTTCCCTTTGTTGTTGTTAGTTGTGAAGTCATGTCCAACCCATCGCAACCCCATGGACAATGTTCCTCCAGGCCTTCCTGTCCTCTACTAACCTTTGAAATCCATTTAAGCTCATGCTGACTGCTTCGGTGACTCCATCCAGCCACCTCATTCGCTGTCATCCCCTTCTTCTGCCCTCAATCATTCCCAGCATTGGGCTCTTCTCCAGTGAGTCCTTCCTTCTCATTATGTGGCCAAAGTATTTGAGTTTCATCTTCAGGATCTGGCCTTCTAAAGAGCAGTCAGGGTTGATTTCCTCTAGGACTGACCAGTTTGATCGCCTTGCAGTCCAAGGGACTTGCAGGAGTCTTCTTCAGCACCATAGTTCAAAGGCCTCCATTCTTTGGCACTCAGCCTTCCTTATGGTCCAACCTTCACAGCCATCCATTGCAACTGGGGGAACCATAGCCTTGATTAGATGCACTTTTGTTGGCATGGTGATGTCTTGGCTTTTCAGTATGCTGTCCCTGTTGGTTCACAAATGTGAGTGCACACATTTGAGCATCCGCTCAGCCATCTCTTCATGCACTTTGGCTTTAAAAAAGTGCCTAAATGGGATGGCATAGAGCCAGGCTGGGTGGACAATTTGTTGAGACTACTCAATCCTTATTAGTGCATTTATTTTCCTGAGAAGATTGGTTTCTCCATTTAGGGATTTATTTATTTTTTGCTCCATTTGATTAGTTCTTCCTGCTGATGTTTCTCTCTTATGAGAGAACAAGTTATTTTGGACAGAATCATTGAAAGACAAATAAACCTTACAATGCACATACAATGACAATAAAGGCTATACTATACTATTCTAGGTGCTAGGTGCTAGGTGCTAGGTGCTAGGTGCTAGGTGCTAGGTGCTAGATGTTATATCTCATCTTTCTTTAGGTTAATCCCTGATTGAAATGGCAGCAGATGTGTGTCAAAGTAGGAACTTTCAAATTTACATATCAGGATTTAATTTCATCACCATGAACTGTGTAGCCCAAGATCCACTGGGATCCACCGGTGTCTCTGTTCTCTACCGGCGAGACTGCTTACATCAGTGATATTGTCATAAACTGTAGCTCTCCTCCAGCCCATTTAGATTCATGTTGCAGCGGACTTGATTTAAGAGTGAACTTTTCAACTCATTAACATAATCAATGAGTTAAGTTGCCGCCAAGTCTATCCTTAGACACATACCCCCCCACAAGCATTCCAGCCAGGTTTTATTTCCTTGCTTTTAATAAACTTAAGGTGTTTGTCATTGATGGCCATGGACCAAGCTGTTGAGATGGTACGCTTCTATAGCAGTAAATGCGGATGTAACAAGAAACTGAAGACATCACTTGGACCAGTTTCATGGAGACACGGATGAAGTGCATTGATCAGTTTGTGGCCATGATGGGAACATTTTTTTAAAAAACAAAGTAGATGTCCTTGAAAAATGGGAATATATTAAGTCAAAGTCAGATTCTAAATACTTTTAATTGAGCTGTAGGGAGTGGCTGTAGTAAAGGATAGGCAGAAATCTACTAAAAATATATTTCTGTTTTAACACTCAAGAACTGCATAACAGTTTATGGTCCACATGTCACAACGTAAATGTTGAAATATAGTCATTATTAAAAAGGGAGAGAAGCCGCATCATAAAATAAACATTTGACAGATGAGTCAATCTCTTCTCTTTTGAATGACTAAAATGCATGGAATTAATTACTCTGTGATGGACCGACTGGCTTAAATCATCATAATCTTTTAACGACTCCCATGGAGACTGGGCAACTGAATGGAGCTAGTAGAGGCCGGATGCCCTCCCTATCACCATTGCGGAGTTTTATGCAGCAGATATATTCTCATTGGGCTCAGAAAGAGAAATATTTGCCTCTACCTAGAATTGAAATCACAGGCTCCTGATTGTGAGGTGAGAGCTGCACCTCAAGGCCATCCCACCATTCTACCTACTAACGTAAATGCATGTGTTTAACTAGTTGAGATAACAACAAATAATTGTAATTGGTAGAAGTAATTGTGTATATAATGGCAATATATCAAAGGCCAGGGATCAATAAATAAAGGCCACCATTTCCCCAAAACCAACCTTCAAATTGCTGATTGAATAATGCTGTATTAATGGCGAGAGTTGGGACACAGATCGTAAACATTGGATTTGGATTTGGCAAATAGGTTGATGTTTCTCTTTTTTCCCTTTGTTAAACCTTTTCTCTTTCCTGCTCATTAGTTTATTTTAAAAATTTATAAATAATGTTTTCCTAAGGCAGCTTACAGCAACAAACTTCCTATGCGCCAGCGTATAATGATAATAATCATACATTAATACAGTGCTGGAAACGCACACAATAGAAACCTAATAAAACATTGATAAAAGAGCTGCAGTTAAAAATATCACCGCACAGTATTAAAATCCAATTCTGCCATAAGCTAACACTTAAAGTGAAACATTCTCACCCATTCAAAGGGTGGCTTAAATAAATCTTTAGGGCTTTATTAAAAGTGGGATCACAGATCTGACACCTCCTCCCCATATGGTAGACTACTCTAAAAGCTTGGGGGGTCTCTGTGCAAAAGGGTCTTCTTGGGGGAGGGTTAAATTCAACAAGAACTCTAAAAAGAGGGTGAAAGAGGAGAAGTGCCTTTCTTGTGTGAGCAGATTCCTGTTGTTGCTATTGTTGTTAGTTGTGAAGTCATGTCTGACCCACCGCGACCCCATGGACAACATTCCTCCAGGCCTTCCTGTCCTCTACCATCCTCCGGAGTCCATTTAAGCTCACGCCGACTGCTTTGGTGACTCCATCCAGTCACCTCATTCTCTTTTGTCCCCTTCTTCTTTTGTCCTCCATCGTTCCCAGCATTAGGCTCTTCTCCAGTGAGTCCTTCTTCCTTCTCATTAAGTGGCCAAAGTATTTGAATTTCATCTTCAGGATCTGGCTTTCTAAAGAGCAGTCAGGGTTGATCTCCTCTAGGACTGACCAGTTTGCTCACCTTGCAGTCCAAGGGACTTGCTGGAGTCTTCTCCAGCATTATCGTTCAAAGGCCTCAATTCTTTGGCACTCAGCCTTTCTTATGGTTCAACTTTCACAGCCATACATTGCAACTGGGAAAACCATAGCCTTGACTATATACACTTTTGTTGGCAGGGTGATGTTTCTGCTTTTTAGTATGCTGTCTAGACTTGCCATAGCTTTTCTCCCCAGGAGCAAACGTCTTTTAATTTCTGGGCTGCAGTCCTCATCTGCGATGATCTTGGAGCCCAGGGAAATAAAATCTGTCACTACCTCCATTTCTTCCCCATCTATTCCCCCATCTAAGAGCCAAGGTGGCGCAGTGGTTAAATGCAGCACTGCAGGCTACTGCTAGATCAGCAGTTCAGCGGTTCAAATCTCACTGGCTCAGGGTTGACTCAGCCTTCCATCCTTCCGAGGTGGGTAAAATGAGGACCCAGATTGTTGGGGGCAATATGCTGACTCTCTGTAAACCGCTTAGAGAGGCCTGAAAGGCCTATGAAGCGGTATATAAGTCTACTGCTATATATCTACTTCGTGGTCACCACGATGTAGAAAAGATGTGGAGACTCTAGAAAGAATGCAGAGAAGAGCAACAAAGATGATTAGGGGACTAAAACATATGAAGAACGGTTGCAGGAACTGGGTATGTCTAGTTTAATAGAAGAAGGACTAGGGGAGACATGATAGCAGTCTTCCAATATATCAGGAGTTGCCACAAAGAAGAGGGAGACGAACTATTTTCCAAGGCACCAGAGGGTAGAACAAGAAGCAATGGGTGGAAACTAATCAAGGAGAGAAGCAACTTAGAACTGAGGAGAAATTTCCTGACAGTTAGAACAATTAATCAATGGAACAGCTTGCCTCGTGAAGTTGTGAATGCCCTAACACTGGAAGTCTTTAGGAAGATATTGGATAGCCACTTGTCTGGAACGGTATAGGGTTTCCTGCTTAGGCAGAGGGTTGGGCTAGAAGACCTCCAAGGTCCCTTCCAACTCTGCTATTCTATTGTATTGCATTGTATTGTAGTTGCCAGGAATTGAGGGGGTCAAATTGAGATTCCTGTAAGGTCAACTAACTCAATCCCAAATGATTGAGGACACTCTACTTATCAATATCATTTCAGTCTAACATTACTTTCTACTCCCTTGTTCCTTCCAAAATAAATGCTCATATCACTCTGTCGGTCCCTTTATCCATCAAAGAGTGACAAGGAATCCCCAGGGAAGGAAGGAAGATATTTTATGCGTATTGCCCAAATATGCTATGAGTAAAACATGAATGTTAGATTAACTATAGACATGCCATCTTTTCTGTTTTTCAAGGGACAGTTCATTGTTTAAGATATAATGTAAATGTAAAGGTTCCCCTCGCACATATCTGCCAGTCGTTCCCAACTCTAGGGGGCGGTGCTCATCTCCATTTCAAACCAAAGAGCCAGCACTGTCCGAAGACATCTCCGTGGTCATGTGGCTGGCATGACTAGATGCCGAAGGCGCACAGAATGCTGTTACCCTCCCACAAAAAGTGCGCTCTCTCTCTCTATGTTTCTACTTGCATTTTTACATGCTTTCAAACTGCTAGGCTGGCAGAAGCTGGGACAAGTAATGGGAGCTCACTCCATTACGCGGCACTAGGGATTCAAACCGCCGAACTGCTGACCTTTCTGATCGACAAGCTCAGTGTCTTAGCCACCGAGCCACTGCGTCTCCCAAGATAAAAATGTAGTGTAGCATTAATAAGTAATGTAGGTTGCTCCACCCCTTGGCTTTGGGAAATTGAATCCAAGCTTGGACCTAACCTGGGATTCCCTATAAATCATTTGTGATTCCATGCCATTCAGCTCTGCTTTTCGCTTGCAATATCAGTTGAGGGAAAACACATGTAAAAAAAAACAAACCCTCAGAACAGCATACTCATAAGAAGCACCATTGAATGCAATGAAACAATCACGACCCGCTTAAATCTAGTGATCCAATAGGTCTTTGTTACAAGTAATTTAGTCTAAGTGCTTCTCATTCAGTGTAGAACCATGGTAAATAAATTTTAGATGCTACAACAGTTTCACGTTCAATGACATCTGGCGTACACCATTTTATTAAAGCCTTACAAGGTGTTCCATTATCCTGAAAGCACTTCAAGTGGCAAGCTTCTTTAGTTATGATTCAGAATTGCGCGAGTCAGTCTTTAGAGCTTTAATCAAGGTCTGAGCTGTTGTAGCTCCATACCCTCCATTAAGAAAAAATCCTGGAAAATTAACTTATTCTTAACAAGACACTACCCTTTAGGCTGCTTTTCAAGTAGGTTGGAAAGGCATTGTGAAATCGATGAAGACATTTTCAATAGCTAGATAGAAGCATTTTGGAAAACCCCATTAGTTCCCCTCCCCACTTCTCATGCAACTCTTGAACTAAATAAAGAGTTGCATGTGTAGCAAATGAAGCTATACATATGTGTCCCAGGATAATTGTTCTGACCGAGGAATGAACAATAATTGTTCCTTGTCCTGACAAAAATCCCTTTTATTAATTTGCTGTGAATTCTGCTCATTCACAACCAGCAAAGTCTTTCAAGGGAGGATTTATAGTCACAGACCTTATCTGGGTTGAAGAGGTGACAAGCCGATAGCTGCATAACCTGGCAAGGAGTCTTGGAGAGTCACAAACCAATTAAACAAACTAAATGTGTCCTGCAAACTCCATTCTCCTTTCGCTCCTCTTTTATTTCCTCTGGGAGGGGCCATTCATCTTCCGCCCGCAGCCTTACTCTCAAGTCGACCCCTGTTCTTTAGCTGTTTCCTTCGTCTGGCAATTCTGTACATGCACACACTGGGAACAGGCTCCACTTGTTCATCTGCCTCACTGATGTCTGACTCTGAAGGCAGCTGATAACTGCCATATGGCTCTGGCCCTCTCTCTGTCTCTGACACAAAGGCCTCATCAGAGCCTTCCCCAGACTCCAGGACTGGCCCATGTTCCTCCCCAACCTCCTCACTATCTAAATCTGCTGATACCTCCCCTGCAGAATCGAATCTGAGACACTAGGACCAAAGGTTTATTCTTGCAAGCTTTTGGCCCATGCTGGATCCATCATTAAGCAAGTTCTCTCTTTCCAGACTGTGTATACTATCAGTGTGTATGTGTGTGTGTCAGCAATTAAGACACTGGACTTGTTGGCTGAAAAGCCAGCAGTCCAGGTTTGAGACCCAAGTGCCTTGTGATGGGTACTCACATGGCTCCCAACCTCATTGCAGTTCCTGTCAACCTAGCAGTTCAAAAGCATGCAAATGCAAGTAGATAAATAGGTACCACTTCGATGGGAAAGTAGCACTGTTCTGTGATGTCATGCTGGCCACATGACTACAGAAATCCCTGCGGACAGCACTGGCTCAATGGGCTTGAAACAGAGATGAACATCACCCCCTATCGCTGACTAGTGGAATAAAACCCGCAGGGACTCCTTTATATGCATATAGGTACCCTATTCATTTCATCCGCAAAGGCTGCAGGATGTCCATCTGCCTTGGGAACAGAATTTGTACGGCCCGATTCACAACTGTTTCTGCTTTTTGAAAAGCAGAGGAAAGAGCCTGCCTGCTTTTAACTTCTCAACAGAGGATTGGAAGGGCAGAGGGTACATCAGAATGTGTTGCCGTTGTGGCACTTTAATTCAATCAGCAGCATAATTTCCCCATAGGAGGAGGATGCAAATTCAAAACATTCATGGATGGGCATGTCATGCTGTGATATCAATTCCCCACAATGATCATAACAGCATTTTTCTTAATTTGAAGGTTCTGTGCCTCGGATTTATAGCTCCACTTTATTCATTTGCCCCCCAGTTGTGGTTGTGTATATGGGCGTGATTGTTTATTTATGCTTCAGCGTGGAAGCCATCTGGGTCATTCTGGGGGGAGGGGGAGCCTCGGAGTTAAATCATTAGCTACATTTGAAACAACTGAGTTTTACACCTTTACAACTGGTGTCCTGTCACCGGGAGACTGAAGGTCTCAACATCTCTGGAGGGATGTTTATGGTAGCCATGTGGAATATATAACTTTGATGTCTAACTAGAGATAGCCATGGGAACGTATGCTTTATTGACTCCCAGGGCAGAAGAATTAAGGAAGCATCTTCACACTTGTGTATTGGTCAGAATCTGCATTCGGACAAAGGGGAGGGGTCATTATCAGCTTAATCCCATTTGCAGGGCCTAAAGGTTTTCAGATGCTGCTTTGCTTCTAATGGTTTCCATCCTGCTTGATTAAAGGTTCATTTTGAAATAATCTGTTTCAAGAGTCTTTACTTTCTCAAGTTAGGAGAGGAGCCATTACAGACTATCTACCAACCCATACTGGAAAAGCATGATTGTTTATGGTCAGGGATCAGCAACCGAGGCTCTGGAGATGCATGTGTCTCTTTCAACCTTCTGCTGCAGCTCCCTGTTGCTGGTCAGTTAAAGGAAAAAGGATGCCATACTAGGAGGAGACTCTATGGTAGGGGAACAGGGCTTCTGGTCAGCAGAGGAAAAAGGATACTATGGTAGGAGGAGACTCTATGGTAGGGGAAACCGGACGTCCAGTCAGCAGAGGAAAATTATGATGCTACACTAGGAGGAGACTCTATGGTGGGGAAAACGGACTTCCAGTCAGCAGAGGAAAATTATGATGTCCCACTAGGAAGAGACTCTATGGTGAGGGAACCAGACTTTCCGTCGCTTCCAGAATTGAATGTGGGGCTTCCGGTTACAACCTTTGTGGCTCTTTGAGTATTTAAGGTTGCCGACCCCTGGTTATGGTTATGGTCAGTGAAGAGCTTTTGGCCTTGCACTGCTTTGTATATGTGCTTGTGTGTATGGAATTGTTTGCTAAAAGAAGGTTATGAATTCATAAACATTTATTGCGTGCATGCAATGTATGTGTAGAGACAGTTTGGTCCAGTGGTTAAGGTAAGAGGCTAGAAACCAGGAGACTGTGAGTTCTAGTCCCACCTCAGGCACAAATTCAGCTGGGTGACCTTGGACCAGTCACTCTCTGTCAGCCCTAAGAAGGAGGCAATGACAACACTATTTCTGAATCCCTTGCTAAGAAAACATCATGGACTGTGTCTTCTTCTGTTTCTGCAGATAATCCTCTTTCTTTAAAACAAGGAAAAGAAGGAGAGAATTTGCAAGAAATAAAAGCAATGCACTCTAGTTTAGGAAACCAGTGCATGTAGCACATACTATGATTGTAACAGGTTTGATTGCCATGAAACTGTATTACTTATCCCCATTGACAGAACAGTGTTCAAAGTCTTCTTTATGGCTCAGGTCAGATATAATGATCTCATCCCTATAAACTCAAGAGTTATTGAGCTATGAATAAGCCTTTGCCCCTCCTGCCTTCATAGCCTTAACCAGATTTATTTAAACGTTAACCTCCCATTACAGTAGAATTGAGTAAATCGTCTTTTTGGAAAGCAGAATACAGCACGTACAGCTTACTATAGTCTGAAAAGTGGAATTAGTAAGAGAAAAGTAGATAGCCTTGGCACTTCTAATATATTATCAAGACATGAATTCCTCAGCTAAGGAACTGAACAGTCTAAATGTAGATGGTATTCTTCGAGCATCAAGTGGCTTTCTTTTCTCTCTCTCTTGTACTTCTTACTCGCTAGGTCACCCTAGTTGGCTATTTTGATAGCCATGTGCGTTTCACTTTTGGAGGGAGGGTATCCAAAATTGCCTTTCATAGTTGGATACCAGAATTTCTATCGTGAACTAATTAGCATTTGGAGAATTAAACAGTGGTTTCATTTAAAGATCTGCTTACCCATATGCCTGGTATCCTCCAGTTATTGGACTATAACTTCCACAATGCTTTTCCTTTGCTAACACAAGCTGAATTTATTTGAGTTTGAAGCCCAAACATCTCAAGAAGTACGGATGTTGGACATCAATCAGGAGGAAGGTTCAAGTGAGGAATTAGTCTGGACTCGTTAGGTAAACACAAGAGGGCAAGGTTTGATCCCCGGATGTCTTTAAGCGTTATCTAGTTCTCCCCAAAGGGGACACGGTGGCTCAGTGACTAAGATGCTGAGCTTGTCGATCAGAAAGGTCGGCAGTTCAGCAGTTCAAATTCCTAGCGCCACATAACGAAGTGAGCTCCTGTTACTTGTCCCAGCTTCTGCCAACCTAGCAGTTCGAAAGCACATGAAAAATGCAAGTAGAAAAATAGGAACCACCTTTGGTGGGAAGGGAACAGTGTTCCGTGTGCTTTTGGTGTTTAGTCATGCTGGCCACATGACCATGGAGATGTCTTTGGACAGCGCTGGCTCTTTAGCTTTGAAACAGAGATGAGCACTGCTCCCTAGAGTTGGGAATGACTAGTACATATGTGTGAGAGGAACCTTTATCTTTACTTTAGTTCTTCCCAAGCAAGAGCTGCCAATTTGGGGAGATTCTTGTATAATAGGCAGAATAAAATAAAGTAGTCAGCTAGAACTGTGCATGTGTAGCTCTGGTTACTTGTGCCTGACAACAGGAAGACTATACATGCTAAAGGTTATCCTTGCTTTTTGCTTTTCTATTCATCCTCCCCCCCACTTACCCTTCATAAGCAAAGCAAAATGCGAAACCGGTATTGCAAAACAAATATAAGCAACTCTTAATCAACTAGATAGTTTTGGATTCGGCCATGTAATATCAACTCCTGGAACAGCATCATTATTGGCTGCATCATTTAAGATGCTGGTTGTCAGCTTCACAAAGCCCAAGCCTTGGTTTTCTTCAAGATACCCTTCTTGCTGTTGAATCTGTCTATTCAGTGAGATCTGAAGACAGAAGAAGTGTTAAAACTCCCATCTTGGAGGAAGTTCAATATACAGTGAGAGCCTTGTTGAGTCTTTTCAGTTTGGTCTTCAAACAACTTCCCCCACCTTTAATATCTTGACCTCCTTCTCCCTTTGATGCTTTAGGACAGTCATGAAGTCATAGATCTTTAGGAGAACATTTGAAGATGTTGAGATTTAGACCATCTCCAGTCATGGTAAATCAAGTGAATGTTTGTGGCTTGGAGCAGTCTTGCATAGTTAAAATACTATGCTTGTTGTTGGTGTCTATGGAGATTCTCAGTCATCCAGGTCGTGGTTGTCCCAAAGGTGCTTTTTCAAGAGGCAACTAGACTCTCTGTTTTTTCTTTGAAGAGGTTTAGCTTCTTTGTCCAAGAAGCTTTTTCAGCTCTGACTGATTGGTGGTGGTGGTGGTGGTGGGGATGCTGTTGGTGATAACCAGTGCAAAGCCTTTTGAGAACTGAACCCAGCATAGAAATTGCAATAAGTATGTCAGTAAACCAATCCATAATGTAATCCTTAGGGTTTGCTTGCAGTAGATTCATGCTAATTTTTTTCCTAAACATTTTGTTGTCTGGGGATTGGAAGATTTGCATGGGAAGCTTTGCATTACCAGCATTTGAAAAGGCAGGTAGAGAACTTTAAGCTTGCTTGTGTTGGGGAATGACATAAAACGGTGATTGGTTTTGTGTTTCATACATTGACAAACTTGATAGTCGTAACTGCTCCAATTAGGGTTCCATGAAATCTTAGTCATTGCCATGTACATTCCTGTCTACTGCTTCCCATGCATGGTTCGGTTCAATTACAGGATAGATTTCAGTTCAGCAATTCTTTGGGTTTTCTCCCTTTGCAATTTGTTTCCCTAACCCAGTTTTCTCTTATTTTGAGTTACACCGCATTGTAGGCAGTACGTGCTGTGCTTTTTTTCGGCGGCCATCAACGCGCACAACCATGAAACACACAGACATGATTTGTAAGCAACAGCTGTATGCAGATAGGAGGCTGGGATTATTGCCTTTAGCTGGGTTTTGTAGTTAAATCTAACTTTA
The DNA here is from genome assembly GCF_009769535.1 of Thamnophis elegans. Taxonomy (NCBI): domain Eukaryota; kingdom Metazoa; phylum Chordata; class Lepidosauria; order Squamata; family Natricidae; genus Thamnophis; species Thamnophis elegans. Next base: position 51,832,051 of record NC_045552.1, on the reverse strand, counting down.
CAACACTTCCGTTATGAAAGAAATCACTGTTTATGAGCCAAGCTAGCAATCCTGATTCAAATTGATTGGGCAATGGAAAATAACAACAGTGGCAGGGAGAGAAGGACATACAAAATTAATTTTTATGGCCTGGAGGATGTGATTTTTCTTCACTTTAGACTATCGCTGCTCAGAGCTACGTCCTGCTAATATCTGAACGAGGCAGGAAAGGAGGAGGCAGACATCCAGACAACGGATGTTGCTGATTTCAACTGCAAATATCACCCCTGTGGCAGATATAACAACCTAATGGAATAACTCTGACTCGAAAATAAATTGAATTCCCATTACAACTGGCCTGATTTATATTTATTTATTTTTCCAGAAGCCGGCCACCCAACCGCTAGTGTGTTGAGTTGCAGATTCTCTGGCTTCCTGTGGAGAAGAGAGTAAATGATTAGTTTTCTTAAGCCCACCTTGGAGGTGAAGCATGGCATCTACCTCTCTAGCCGGGCGATTCATACACATGGCTTCTCCGTCCAACATGCTGTGTGGAGGGGGAGAGAGATAGGAGGACAATGAAGCACTAGGCTGGTCCTTTAAGTAGGTCATGGACTGCCTAGAGTGGTTATTATCAGCAGCCACCTTGTGTGGAAAACAAAACCTGTCAATGTGGAACACTCTCTGCTTGTAAACAAACCTTTATGAAAGCTGGCAGGACTTGCTGAAAAATATGGAGTTTGGCATAAATAGGATTAGGTAACTTCCGACTTCATTACTGCGGGAATACCAAAAGGCTCCTTGTAAATAAATGGCAACCCGCTTGTGCCCTTTCTCCTCTTTGATGTGCTGCGGAATCTGCATTGAGTGTGTAAAGAATCTCATCCGTGTCATGCTCTGACAACAATGGGAAGAACCATCGCATGTTGAACAGGGATATAGAGTACGCTACAAAAACGATGATAAATCTGATGACGTACAAGTAGCTTTACGATCACAATTGAGTCCAACGCTTCTGTTATGGAGTGAGACTTTTGTGAAGTGGATTGTGCCCCGTTTTATGGTTTTTCTTGTTCCAGACGTTAAGTGAATTTCTGCAGTTGATAAGTCAGTAAGATGATTGTTAAGTGAATCTTGCTTCCCCTGTGACTTTGCTTGTCAGTAATTGGCAAAGGGGCATCAAATGGGACATTGCAACCGTCATACATATGAGTCAGTAGCCAAGCATCTGATATTTTGATTACGTGGCCATGGAGATGCTGCAATGGTCATAAGTCTCATTTCCCCCCACCCCACTGCTGTTGTAACTTTGAATGGCCACTAAATGGACTATTGTAAGTCATTAAGAATCGAGTGGTTAGAATGCAGTACTTCAGGCTATTTCTGCTGACTGCCAGATGCCTACAATTTGGCAGTTCAAATCTCACCAGGCTCAAGGTTGACTCAGCCTTCCATCCTTCCAAGGTGGGTAAAATGAGGACCCAGATTGTTGGGGGCAAGAGGCTGACTCTGTAAACTGCTTAGAAAGGGCTGTAAAGCGCTGTCAAGCAGTATATAAGTCCAAGTTCTATTGCTATTTTACAATAGTTCCAGCACCGAACAAATAATCAAAACCTTTTTTGTTGACTTGGACATGATTTGAATTTGTAGGCTGAAGAATTTTACTGGAGTTACTTTTTGCTCGTTAGTGTAAGAGATAATAGATTAAAGTGCTTTTTCCAAGAAGATATAATCCTTGTCAGAGAGAACAAAGGATGTGTGCATTACATTTTGCAAGCAACAAATAGAAGAACTGTTAAGGTGCTCACTTTTTTTCTAAGAAATAATTAGGAGCCACAAGGACTGCTATGAAAGATACAATTGGAGCAGGATGTCTATGGAGATTCTCCATCATCGAGGTCACGGTTTTCCCAAAGGTGCTTTTTCAAGAAGCAACTGGAGTTTCTGGTTTTTCTTTCAAGATGGTTTGCTTCTCATCCAAGAAGCTTCTTCAGCTTCTGAGGAAGCTTCTTTGATGAGAAGCGAAACCTCTTCAAAGAAAGAAAAAAAAAATCAGAAAGTCCAGCTGCCTCTTGAAAAAGCACCTTTGAGATTGGAGCAGGAAGAAGGTGTGATTAACTGGCTCGTCGCTATGACTGGTTTACCCAACTGTGATGTATTAAACCTGAACACCCAACTCATTGCTCATGTCCAGTAGCCTGACAGTTCTTGATATTTTCCTGTGAGAGAATTCCAGGGGGGCATTTCTCCACAATTTGGTGGGAAAGGAGATAAATAGAGGCTCAAATGGACTTGCCATCCAGAGCCCTGGCCTCCAGTTGCCCCGCTCGTTCCTAATTTGTGCAGGCCGCCTCTCTAGGTATCCTTCACATTGCCCGCGGAGGTCTATGGGAGTGCCTGGCGTACGTTGACGGAGTTGAACTCCAGCCTTGTTGCAGCCTTGAGTTTCCATTAGCATTCATACTTGTTGGACCCACAAGTTCAAGTTTTGACAGATCTCATGTAGTGTTTAGACATGAATTTTTAAAAAGGCCATTACTGGCTATTCCCCAGCTTGCTCACTGAGTGTGCTTGAAGCAACTGAACTAGCTCCTGCAAAGAAGCTGGGAGATTTTCTTACTAGGTTTGAAAAATGACACCTGGAAGACAAATGGGAGCTGTCATAGCTAAGCCTCTGAGGAATGCCTTGCAAGCACGGTGGCTTTACATAGCTAAATTTTGGCGTGCCGCTTCAAAAGGTTCTTGCCCTGGAGGTGCTTATGGGGGCTCTTGCTTCCGTCAGGAACCATAACTACCGTCAATCGTAAATTTATTTTAAACATCTTTCTCTCCTTGGGATTTTCAGGGCAGCTCCCCTTGGGTTTATCATTATATACAATCCCTTATATACATCTTCCTGAAAACGGCTAATGATCAGCTGTGAGTGGAAGAAAATATGGTTGACTTTGTTGTTGTTGTTGTTGTTGTTGTTAGTTGCAAATTCATATCCGACCCATCACAACTCCATGGACAACATTCCTCCAGGTGTTCCTGTTCTCTATCATCCCCTGGAGTCCATTTAAGCTCATGCCGACTGCTTCTGTGACTCCATCCAGTCACCTCATTCTCTGTCGTCCCTTTCTTCTTTTGCCTTCAATCTTTCCCCACATTAGGCTCTTCTCCAGAGAGCCTTCTTAGTTTTTTCTAAATATTTCACAGAGTCCTAGTGGTTACGGCTTGGTTGTTTTTTTTTCCCCCCAGGGTGTCTGAAAATAGCTGGGCCAGACCTAATCAAATGCAGATGAAACTATGATGATCAAATTTAAACCCAAAGCAGATGAGATAAATGCAGAAGATACTTCCCTTAATCCAGAGTTAGAGGGACTTGTGATGTTTTCCATGGTTCCAGTGCAAAGCTTCCCCTTTCTGACTCGTCTGAAATTATTATAATCTTCCCCCTGCTTTATTATAGTTAAACGTTGTGGTAATTGAAAAAAAAAATCCACTGCGTGTTGGTCAATAACACCATGCCCCTTCGGGGTGTTTTAAGGGATCACAGCAGGGCAATAAATAAATAAAATCCCTAACTGTCAAGTTCTATTATGTTAACATCCCTACAGGGCCTTGTCAAAGACAAAGAAGAAGAAGAAAAAAGTTGCGTTCAGGCAGGGTGATTGGAGAAATTCAGGGCAAGGGGACAAATCAGCATATCCCTCGACTTCTAAGGAAGCAGATTTTCTCACTAGCTGTCAGAGGGAAGGAGCGAACAGCTTAGCTTGTCTTTGTGTAGGAGGGATGATAGGCTGAAGCTGGAAGGGGACAAAATTGCAATGTGGCAGCTCTCACCTCATCTGTCTTAATGCAAGCTCGGTCTTTTGCTGAGGTCCACAAACGATCACATTCTTCTGGGTCTTACAACAGGCTCAAAGAAGAGGAGGGGAGAGAAAAAAAAGAGAGGGACGGGCACACATCAAACTGGCTTGTAATCAGCACTTTTTGGAAGCCTGGATTTTCTGCTGCTTCCCCCTCCCCTCTTTTATTTTTTTTTTAAAAAAATCGGATTAAAATGTACATTTCCTCTGCAGGAAAGCAAAACAATCAATAATAGAAGCCTTCAGGCCCACACCTATAAATCACCATGAAAGGCTGAACCGAAAAACAAATCGTATGATGCGACAGCATGATAGTGCCATGTGCATAGTATATAGGTACGGGCACAAAATATAGCTGCTGGCTTTTGAATAACAGTCAGAGCTGTTAAAAGTTGAAGGCAGCCCTCTATGCTTTTCTCTACCGGATTGATTTTTCCATCCAGAGGATTTTCATAACTAATTATTGGTAAGCTTCCTGTGAAGCTTATAAGCTACAAGAAGGGACGCCTGCAGGAATGAGATGAAAGGCTCGGAGGCGGATCATAAGCAAGAAGGACCCTAACCTTAACCCAAATTCAACCCGATTGAACGAGAGGAACGATTATGGAAAGGGACATTAGGAGGAGGAAAATATTCAGTGTAGCCCCCACCTCCCTTCAGAGTTTTCCAGGGTATATTTATTACATTAGAAGCTTTATAGCTTTAGTCTGGCAAGATTCTGCTAATAAAGATCTGTGAATCAATGTGCGTTAACTTTTTGCGATTTAGAGCACAGTTAGGAAAAACTCTGCAAAACAAATTACAGGTAGTCCTCAGCATACGACCAAGAATTGAGCCCAACATTTCTGTTGCTAAGCAAGACATTTGTTAAGGGGTTTTGCCACATTTTATGACTTTGCTTGCCATGGATGTTAAGTGAATCCCTGCAGTTGTTCAGTCAGGATCAAGGTTGTTAAATGAATCCGGCTTTCTCGTTGACTTGTCAGAAGGCTGCAAATAGGGATCACATGACCCTGGGACATTGCAACTGTCAAAAACATGTCATAAACATGAGCCAGTTGAATGTTGATCTTGAGGATACTTCTAAGGTGGCGTGAGAAGTGGTCGTCAGCCACTTTTCTCACTGCCGTTGTTGCTTTGAATGGTGACTAAACAAAAGGTTGTAAGTTGAGGACAACCTGTAGTTTAATTTCATTCTCTTACTTCAGTTCATGTCACAGGATCTGGAAGATGAAACATAGCCTAATTTTGGAGCTGATTTTGTTGACAAAATACCAGAGTGAATTCATGCCCAAGTTCCTGCTTACTGTAATAGCATTCTGATGGCCTTGCCCAAGGCTTCCAGTTTTGAGAAATATGGTGATCGATAATGATACTGATGCCTGAAATTCTGTTGGCAAAAGGTTCCTCATCTTCAACATGAGATGTGCAACCAAATTTGGCCACCATACGACAAAAAAGATCTGGTGAGGTGTTCATTCCCTCCAATCCAACAGTATTTTTTTAAAAAGTGGAATATTTTACCTCAGTCACTAGAGGTAGGGCTCTCTCACACCACAAAATCAATGGGTTGGGTTTCTGCGTCTTCTGAGCCACATGTTTTGGCATGCTGCCTTAGTGTGCCTACTCAACGAGAAGATTAACAAACAGCGACTAAGTCAAAACTCATAACCTTACAGTCCTGCTGGGTTAGGTTTTTTTTTAAAAAAAAAGAAAGAAAAGTGTGTGGGGGGTGGAGGGGGGAAGAGGGACCCCCACAAAGCTAAGTTTTACATAAAGCAAGCGAAGCCACTTTTCTCTCCTGACTTTGGAAGGCAGCCATAATGGTGTAATTATCCACGATGACCTGGAAGACATTTTGTTTGTTTCCCTTGAAAGTAAAATTCAGCCACTGTCTCTCGCCATAAAAGCCAGGGCATAAATCGCAATGGAGTCAGTGAATCAGCCTTAGTGGTATGGCTCCTTTCAGGGCTGTGATTTATTCAAATAGGGTTTGAGCAACTTACAAGAGGCCCTGCCATTATGCCTTATGTTTGGGAGTTGACGGGAGCATTAAGGCGCTGCGGTCGGGAAGAGAGAGGGGGGGGGAGAGATGTAGAAAGCTGAAAACCCTGCTTTTCTTTTTTTCCTTTTTACTTCCCTAAACTTTGCATGGCTCGGATGAATTATAGGGGGTTCCTTCCTCTGTAATTGTTGTGCTTTACCAAAATGAATTATTGACATTTCCACCAGTAGCAGCTTTAGCGCGGATTGTGCAGCTCTGAGCTACGGGGAGATTTTTTTTCTTTCAGATAACCGCTTAGCTCTTGCTCTCTTTCCCAGTTTTATCACGGGTGGTGGCCCCATGAATAACTGTGAGATTCAGGTCCTGCCATTGCGATTATTACTTTTTCCTTAAAGGACTCCAAAGGATTCTCCGGAGCTCTGCCTCTGAAGTATTCATGTTTTCCCTTGACAATTGCCTGTCTTGGCTTTCCTTGGAATAGGATCACAAACATTAACAACAATGGAAAACTTTTCTAAGTTGGTTAGTTAGAACAATTAATCAGTGGAATGTCTGGCCTCTAGAAATTGGGGTGCTCCAGTCCTGGAGGTTCTTAAGAAGAGATTGGACAGGCATTTGTTTGAAATGGTTTAGGCCCGTGATGGTGAACTGTTCTGACCCCCCTCATCCCACACCAACAGGCACTCCGAGCCAAAGATAAGTTACGGCATTTAATTACCAGACAGACAGGTCCTTGGCAGCAAACCGGCACAGACAAGCTTGGGCAGCAATCCAGCCTGCCAAGCTCACAATAATGTTCTCCAACATTAGTTCCTGCGTTGACTTCTGCAAGAGGGGTGTGTGCACAAGCAGTCCTTTTATAGTCTGGCGAGGAGCCTAATGACCACCAGCTGAGTGCAATTACCTCCTGTAACTGCGCAACTGTTTCTGACACCTATTAGCTCTCCGGTGCCAGGCATCCAGGAACAACTCACTGCTGGTGTCCGGATCACTCTCCCTTGTCTCCTCACCACTGGTCCAAGACTCAGGTGCCTCCTGGTGGCCGACCAGCCTCTCTGCACCCTGCTTGGAGTCGGAACCCTGTCCAGGGTCCTCCACATCCTCCAGAGCTGACTCATAGGGCCCCTCGCTGCCGGAGTCTGGTGGCAGCTCCAACGGCTCCTGCTGGGCCACAACAGTGAACCTATGGCATGCGTGCTGGAAATGACATGCAGAGCCATCTCTCCCAGCACCCCAGCCAGTAACGAGATTCAAATAATTTAACAACCGGTTCTCTGCCCTAATGATTTCTTCCAACAACCAGTTCACAAAACTGTTCAGAAAGTTAACAACCGATTCTCCCGAAGTGGTGCGAACTGGCTGAATCCCACCACTGACCCCAGCTGTCGCTCTTTGCTTTTCCGGGTGTCGGCACACATGCACACACCAACCAGCTGGTCTTCACATGTGTGGGAGCAGCAGAAACAGGAAGAGCAACTCCCTGGCGGGCATGCGCATGCCGGGAAACCAAGCTTCCAGTTCCTGGCATGTGCATGTACGCCACACATGTGCGCTGGGGAGCTTCTTTTTCGGTTTCCGGCACTCCCCTGCACACATGTGCACACACTCCCGTTGCGGCACTCGGTGCCGAAAAGGTTTGCCAACACTGGTATTGGCTTTCCTGCTTGAGCAGAAGACTTCCAAGGTCCCTTCCAACTCTGTTATTCTATTATCCTAAGCAGGCCAGATGTGGTACGTGGCCACTTTAATTTCTTCAACTGTCATTTCTTAGCCTCCCTTGTTTTCTGCATCCAGAACGTCGTTTCTTTCATCTTTTGTCATCCCTGCCTTGTTGTTTCCTGTCTTCCCCACTGTCAACTTTGGATTGTAAACCCTTTGGGGCAGAACAGTATCACTCTGGGTGTTTGTGTGTGTGATTATGCAGGCTGATGACACTTAATTATTCTGCCTGCCTGCTTCCCACATCAGTTAGAGGGGTTAGTGCTATCATGTTTAATTTGCTTTGGATGAGAGAGTGCAGGGGGACAAAAGATGGCTTCATGGTGACCGGCTTCAGATATGCAATTGGAAAATTGGAGGACGCCGGGCAGTTTCATTATCCCAGAAACAACGCCTTCTGCCAACTTCACAATTACCTCTACATATGAAGACACAGAGACAAGTTTATATATTTAACAGAATACGTTGGAAGGGACCTTGGAGGTCTTCTAGTCCAATCCCCTGCTCAGACAATGAAACCTATGCCATGTCAGTCCAATTTTTCTCATTGTTCTCTTTCTCATTTTTAGCGAAGATTTTTCTCTCTCTTAATGAACCTATTTTTTCCCTCTAATGCAGGGGTGTCAAACTTGATTTCATTGAGGGCTGCAACAGGGTTGTGTTTGACCTCAGGCACCAGGCAACATCAAGCTGGGCATGGCCAGCTCAATGTCACTCCCACATGGTCCTCCCGGTCTCCATTTTTTCTGGCAGAGGCACCACGGGCTGGTCCTTTGCTGTTTCCAGGGTGGCCTCCCGGGCCAGATCTAAGCACCCCGTGGACCGGATCTGGCCCACGGGCCTAGAGTTTGACACCCCTGCTATAGTTTAGTTTAACATGTCCTTCATTCCAATAAACATTTAAACATTTAAAAATGTTATTGTTAATCCAAATTGGGTTTGTTTGGGATATTCTATTTAATTCTTTTTAACTTTTGTAATATGTGTTTTTTTAATGTTGTACGCCGCCCTGAGTCCTTGGGAGAAAGGTGGCATATAAATTCAATAAACCTAAACCTAATATACTGCCTGATGGGCTTTTGAACATTGTCACTGCCCTTAGCTCTAACATCCTTTTGTGAAATTTCCCTATTTTAGTTCCCTCTCATTGATTATCAAGCTCCTCATCATTTGAACATGATGCTTCTCCATATCTTTGAAAGTTTGTTGTAATAAATGTGACAGGATCATTTTGAAGATGATCCAAATTCATCCCTTCCCCTTCCGTCCTTCCATCCTTCCATTCAGGGGTGGGTTGCTACTGGCATTACTGCCAGTTCGGCGTGAATTTTTTTTTTTGTATGTGCATGCTAGCTTAACTCGTACGGAAGCCAAACATGCACATTTGCAGCTAAAAGGTCTATGCATGCGCAGAAAATGGGGAAAACAAATTTTTGCAATGAAGATTTTTCTGCGTATGTGCAGAACCAAAAATCAAGATGGTGGCACCAATGATAGAACTGGTTCTGGGGCATGGCAAGACAAGTTACTACCTACTTAGCCGAACTGGTCTGAACCGGTAGGAACCCACCTCTCCTTCCTTCCTTCCTTCCTTCCTTCCTTCCTCCAATGGTGGGATTCAAATAATTTAACAATCGGTTCTTTGCCCTAATGACCAGCTGGGTAGGTGTGGCTCGGTGCTCATGTGACTGTGTGGGCGTGGCCAACTCACCATCACTCAGGTCGATGGGCGCTTCACCTTAGCTGTTACAATGTAATAAGGGTTAACCATAGAGGCAGTTTCCGTAAGCAGGGCAATAAAGGTTAGGCTAGAAACAACCCCAGAATGTTTCCTTCCTGCCTTCCTTACAGGATTAGCCCTGTAAAATGGGGGGGGGATGAGATTTCTTCCAACAACTGGTTCTCCGAACTGCTTAGAAAGTTAACAACTGGTTCTCCCGAATAGGTGCGAACTGGCTGAATCCCACCACTGCCTTCCTCTTTGCATTTCAACAGACTTGCAGGTAATCCATCGCTTTTAGAATGACTGGATACACTTCCCTACCAAAAGAAGTCAAGAGTTTCCTCTGCAGCTTCACACATCAAACTCAAAGTAGGAACTCCATCAAAGAAACACTTTTAAAAAAAAAGTAAATTGTCCAGTCTTTGCTTGATTATTTGCCTCATCCTCTGCCTACTCTCTGCTTGTTCCTCAACAGTACCAAAACGTAATAGCCCTGTTATCACCTCATTAACTTGGCAGAGCTGAAAGAAATATGCCAACTGCATTTGCTCTTCAAGAGATGACATGATTGATGTTCCTCCACGAAGCCAAGGGGGCAAAAGAAAAAAAAAACTCCTGGTGCTAAACTACCTTGTAATCTCCCTTTCTTACACCACCATTTTCTGACATTAGACCTTACACACTTCAAGATTCTCTTAAAAGTACCTGGGAACATAAACACTTGTTTTTCGCCTAACATTTTGAAGGGATAAAAAAAAAAAAACCCGACTCAGCAAAAGCAGGGAATGAGGACGATTAATCATGATAATGTGCCCAACTGCACCTAATCCATGAAGAAATCCCACCCATATCTCTTGAACTTTGGCCAGTGTGGGAGAATAACTCATTAAGAGATTAATTTTTGGATCAGGGCCGTTCTCCTGCTTCATAATTGCTATTGATTCAAGGTCTGATCTCTGAAGCCCACTGAAGTTGAACATGGCCGTCTGGCTTGGTACCAAGATATTTCGGGTTGTAATTATATTTAGGTGGGATGTTGCTCCTCTTCTCCCCTCCCCATCCCCCCCCTACAACCCCCCACAACTTCCCGGTATTGTTTCCTTTTGTTCTGCCTACAGATTGCAAAAAAAGATTAGGGTGGGGAACTGAACAGGTGGCCTGCTTTATTTTTAGCGATCATTCAGAAGGTCGGGCGGGAAGGAGGGGAGGTTTGCTTTAAAAAAAAAAAAGCAACATAAATATTGATGCTTTTCTCACAAACTATTGGAGCAGTTTGTAGACTCCTTTGGAAGAAAAATGCTGTAATCAAGATGGAGGAATTGAGGGCCCGGGGTAATCCATCTTGTTTGCATTGTTGCAGAACCATGCAATGTTTCACTCCAACTTGTTATAGCTTATGGAGGCTGTTTGCAGAATATCAGAAATAAGAGTCCCAGAACTCCAAAGCAGCTGTTGTAAGCAATGATTTTACAATCTTTATGCCTAGCTGCCATTGAGCAATGGCTTCCTGGTGAAGAATTGGGCTTGGGTGAAAAAAAGTTCCGGGATCAGAGAACACTCGTGATATATTCTTGTGGTCTCGGATTTCTGTTCCCTAGCCAGCTTTCTGCTTATATGGTAAGGATCAGTGGTGGGATTTTTACTACTGCTTCTATGGGCATGGCTTGGTGGGCATGACAGGGGAAGGATATTGTAAAATCTCCATCCTCTCCCAATTCCAGGGGAAGGATACTGCAAAATCTCTATCCTCTCCCCACTCCAGGGGAAGGATACTGCAAAATCTCCATTCTCTTCCCACTCCAGGGGAAGGATACTGCAAAATCTCCATTCTCTCCCCACTCCAGGAGAAGGATACTGTAAAATCTCCATTCTCTCCCTACTCCCGGGGAAGGATATTGCAAAATCCCCATTTCCTCCCGATCAGCTGGGACTCAGGAAGCAGAGAATAGATGGCGGCAGGGCCAGTCAGAGGTGGCATTTATTTACCGGTTCTCTGAACTACTCAAAATTTCTATTACCAGTTCTGCAGAACTGGTCAGAACCTGTTGAATACCACCTCTGGTAAGGATTTGGTTCAGTCAGTCAACATTCCTATCGTGGGTGGCTCTGGAATGTACCTGGTTTACATTGGTAATGGATTATCAAGTGGGTAGGTGTGTTCTTTGGGGAGGACAACCTCAAAGTAACAAATGAGGATTGTTGGAGAAAGGCTAAGGGTGAACCAAGAAGAAAATAAATGGAATACTGTTCCATCGTGTTAACTCGTCTTTATAATAGAATGTGGAGCTGAAGGCGGAGTGGGGAGAAATGTCAAAGATGGCTTCGCAAGAAAGACCCCCACATTCCAGAGAGGGCCCCAAGGCAAGAGATTGCATAGACCTGAACTGGATGGTAAGAGGAGGAAAAAAATCAGGGTAGCCACACCTTAGAATTTCCCAGGGTATATTTATTACATTAGAAGGTTATTGCTTTAGTCTGGCAAGATTCTGTCTGTTAGTTTTGAGCTAATAAAGCTCTGGAGCCAAGTGGATCTTATTGCGTCATCTCTGAGATTTGGACCTCATGTATTACACTTAAAGTACAAGATATTTTACCAAGAGTCAGAGAATGATGTGTCATTTTTTAGATTGTTGGTGTCTCCACCTTTTAAAAAAATAATAATGCTGTAATCCCTACCTTTTTTAATTTGGTTTTTGATGTTGTTCTTACTTATGATTTTATAGTATGATTTTTTTAATTGTAGGCCACCCAGAGTTACTTAAGTGAGATGGATGGTGTATAACTCCGGAGAGATGGACGGAGAGACTCCGCCCTGAGTCTCTCGAGAGTGGGCGGCATACAAACCCTATAAATATAAATAGGAAGGAAGGAAGGAAGGAAGGAAGGAAGGAAAATTACAGGAAGCAAACAGACGTATTTATTGATAGAATTTAATCTGGAATTAGCTTCCATAGTGTGGGGTAATGACCAATGGTTTAGAGGGCTTTAAAAAGAGAATGCACCTTATGAAGAATCAGTTCAGAGTTAGGATGTTTCTGATCCACCTCCCTCAACCCATATTTAGTCTACATAGTTTCACATGTTTTAAGTTGGAGTTCATTCTGTCAAAGATCTGACTCATCCTGTAGTTAAACAAAGAGATAATACTAAGAAAAATGGCGTGGTTGTTTTTTGTTTTTTTTTTTCCATTCAACTTGTCAAACTCTTTGGAATTTTGATGCAAGATATATTTGAGATTAAACTTAGTGCTTGCCAGTGCCATGACATCTTCTGTTTTTGAAGATCACGCATCTCTCCTGGGGAGAACAGAGGATGAGAAGGGAAATTGAATTCTTTACCTCTCTAACTAACAGTTTCTGGAGAGGAATAACAAGAGGAAACTATTGTCTTTCTATTCTGTTTTGCTCCAGAAAATATCCACTTGTCCAGAAATATTTTGTTGAGGAGACTTTTTTTACTTAATTCTGCAGACTTCCCATGCTTACGTGAAACAGGTTCCGCTCCTATAATATGGAATTTTGAGCTCATTTTATTTCGTGCCTTTCCCTTGTTATATTCTTATATGTGCTGATCTGTTTACACAAGCTGTGACAGGTGAATTATGCAACCCGGTTGCATAAAAGCTCAGTTGGAGATCATGGTTTGAATTGTATTTGCCGTGACCAACGGAGGACAAATTGTGACTTGCTGTGGACCAACAAAAATGAGATTTTTCACAATGTGCGTCAGAATTAAACACATACTAATTGCGCAAATAGCAAAATTGCTTGGATACGGTCAAATGACTAAATCCATAATGTTCCCATTCTGCTCGGGAATAAAATTGCTTTGCTCCTTTGTTTTTAAATTGGTGCATTTGAAATGAGAAAAAAATACAACACCTAGTGTTTATTTTTTTAACTTAGGCATCTCCTATGCTGCTACCTGGCTGTATCTTTTGGGAAAGAAGGAAGTTGTGTAGGTCAACCAATGCAAGCATAATCCCACGCTGTAGAGAAAGATACATTCCCATGTTCAAGGGTAATGGCTGGAATTAAGTACTGTGAGTTCTCTACAGGGTGGATTTGATTTAAATCGAGTCAATTTAAATCATGATTTAAATCACTACATCATGATCTTAAATCACTAGTAGAAAGGCTTGATTGAAATCAACTCGATTTAAATCACCATTTTTAAAGAGCAGCTGTCATCTCTGTTTTTCAACGACTCCTCCTCCCACTTGACTCCCCGACAGTCCCAATATTGCAGAATATATAGAGCCTCATTCTACATAACGAAGCTCCATTTCATGCTGAATAAACTAAACTATTAATGTATCTTAAATAGAAAACTATCGTGAGATAGAGTTTTACTCCAAAAAGCATTTTATTAAAATAAATACGATTTAAAAAAACGATTTAAATTTTTAAAAAATCAGATTTAAATTTTAAATAATCTGGTTTTTTTTTAAAGCATTGATTTTTATCCACCCTGGTTCACTAAGATGGCACACTAATGTAAAAGTGGGATGCTCTTAACAGTTCTTCATTTTTAGAACCACGCTGGGCATAAATTCTACTTCAGAATATTCCGATAGAATAGGTTGATTGAACAGCCCTTATTCTGGTGTCTTTGAGTGTGTAAGAGAGTAGTATTGGTCTGCCAGGAATCCCTGCAACAGTGTTGGTATTTTTTCAGTTTGGCTTTATGTGCTGCACAGAGTCAATGCATTTGTGGACAAGGCGCATGTGTGTGAGTGGAATTTTAATGACGCTAACCCATTTCAGAAATAGGCCATTTGTTTTGGTTAAACAGTACTATCTACTTCCAATTAGACTGTGTTAGAGTGATCAAAGATTTTATCTGTCTTGTGTGTGTTATACAACCCCCTTCAGTGTTCAACTTTTCATCTGCATTAATGATAGGGAGACTCCCATTACTGGTAATCTATTTTTATTTATTTTCCCCTCTCCTTCAGGAGAATAAACGGGAAGAGGAAAAATAAGAAAGAAATCAGGAATTGTGTCCGGGAGATGCTTAGATTCCTTTCGCCATTCGGCAGAACTGATGTCCTTAGTCAAACATTGGGCTGATGATTTATCTAGCATAAAAAGGGAAGCATTTGGTACATGCCATAGAATGAGGGGAAGGGTGGCTCAGTGGCTAAGATGCTGAGCTTGTCAATCAGAAAGGTCAGCAGTTCAGTGGTTCAAATCCCTAGCACTGCGTAATGGAGCGAGCTCTTGTAACTTGTCCCAGCTTCTGCCAACCTAGCAGTTTGAAAGCACATAAGAATGCAAGTAGAAAAACAGGAACCACTTTTGGTGGGAAAGTAACAGTGTTCTGTGCACCTTTGGCGTTTAGTCATGCTGGTCACATGACCACAGAGATGTCTTCGGATAGTGCTGGCTCTTTGGCTTTGAAATGGAGATGAGCACCACCCCTTATAGTCAGGAATGACTAGCACCAGTGGTGGGATTCAACCAGTTCGCATCTATTCAGGAGAACCGGTTGGTAACTTTCTAAGTAATTCAGAGAACCAATTGTTGGAAGAAATCTCCTTTTGTTTTTTTTTCCACTTTACAGGGCTAATCCTGTAAGGAAGGTGGGAAGGAAACATTCTGGTGTTGTTTCTAGCCTAATCTTTATTGACCTGCTTACAGAAACTGCCTCTGCGGTTAACCCTTATTACATTGTAACAGTGCAATATGATAAAAGGACACAAATGATAGAAAACCGCTACAGCTTATGTAAGTTAACACAATAATGGTGGCGGGGGGGGGGGAACAAACTAATACTCTAAAGACATATGACTTCCATAAAGTGCTTAGAAAAGTAAGATGGTTTATGTTCTTAACTAGAGGTGTTAAGGCATGAACAATTCATAGGACATTTGTATTTGTATATTAGTTTGTCAAACCTTTATAAGATAGCAGGTGTAAATATAAACATGGATATAAATGAAAGAAATGAATGCAAACAGATGGGGACAGTAGGATATGGACGGTAGGCACACTGGTGCACTTATGCATGCCTCTTTTGCAGACCTCTTAGGAATGGGGTGAGGTCCACGGTAGACAGTTTAAGGTTGAAGCTGTGAGAGTTAAGAGGATGTAACAACGGAGTCAGGTAGAGAATTCCAGGCGTTGAGCACTCTGTGCTGAAGTCGTATTTTCTGCAATCGAGTTTGAGACATATCAATTGTTTGATCGTGTATTATTGAAGTTGAAGCTGAAGAAATCATTGACAGATAAGACATTATAACAGACCATTTTGTGTACTGTGCTTAGAACATACCGCAGGCGGTGCAGTTCCAGATTGTTTAAACCCAACATTTCGAGCCTGGCGGCATAAGGGATTCTATTGTGAGCAGAGGATTGGAGGACTCTTCTCGTGAAACACCTCTGGACCTGCTCAATCATATTAATGTTCGGATATACAGTGTGGATTCCCATGGTGGGATTCAGCCAGTTCGCACCTATTCGGGAGAACCAGTTGGTAACTTTCTAAGCAGTTCGGAGAACCGGTTGTTGGAAGAAATCTTTTGTTTTTTCCCCACTTTACAGGGCTAATCCTGTAAGGAAGGCAGGAAGAAAATATTCTGGTGTTGTTTCTAGTCTAATCTTTATTGCCCTGCCTATAGAAACTGCCTCTCCGGTTAACCCTTATTACCAAAGTAATTCAGAGAACCGATTGTTGGAAGAAATCTCCTTTTGTTTTTTTTCCACTTTACAGGGCTAATCCTGTAAGGAAGGTGGGAAGGAAACATTCTGGTGTTGTTTCTAGCCTAATCTTTATTGACCTGCTTACAGAAACTGCCTCTGCGGTTAACCCTTATTACATTGTAACAGCTAAGGTGAAGTGCCCATCGACCTGAGTGACCTTGAGTTGGCCACGCCCACCGAGTCACATGGCCACCGAGCCCCACCTACCCAGATGGTCATTAGGGCAGAGAACCGGTTGTTAAATTATTTGAATCCCACCACTGACTAGCACATATGTACGAAGGGAACCTTTATAGAATGAGGGATGAAATACATTTTAAAGTTCTCCATAGAATTTGTGGGCAGAAAAATTGGGTGAACATTAAAAAAATGTAGGGCAAGGAGACAAGGAGATTACACAATTCTGAATTCCTGATAATTTTATCAGGAAAAGCAGAATTTGTCATAGTTGCCTTGGTCACTGTGAAGGTGTGCAGAAGTCTATAGGGAAACATAAACAGCCCAGGAAGACAGGAAGTGGTGAGAAAGAATCTCAAGATTACCCCATCTTAACATCCTTTGGTATAAGAAGAAAGGAGAGGAACAGGCTTACAAAATTATTTCATTATATTGTTTAACACTAAAGTGGAATTCTAATATTTCCTGTGGTGGCTGATCTGGCACTCAAATAGTTGACTCTTGCAATTAAGTTTGTACAAGAATACAACAGTCTAGCTGCAAAATTTTGTTGATTTTTTTTTTATTTCTTTCAAAGAACTAGAAATCTGTAGAGATTCTCAGTCATCCAGGTCATGGTTGTCCCAAAGATGCTTTTACAGGAGGGAACTGGACTTTCTTGTTGTTGTTGTTGTTGTTTTGAAGATGTTTCACTTCTCACTCAAGAACCTTCTTCAGTTCTTCCCCACTATCTTGTAGAGCTGAAGAAGCTTCTTGGATGAGAAGCGAAACGTCTTGCGGCCGTTAAGAACTGGATGAGCGCTAACAAACTGGTACTCAACCCGGACAAGACCGAGTGGCTGTTGTGTTTCCCTCCCAACAATTTGGCCAATATTCCAACACTCAGGCTGGGGGGTCAAATTTTATACCCCTCAGATATGGTCCGTAACTTAGGAGTCCTCCTGGACCCACAGCTGACTTTTGACCACCATTTGTCAGCTGTGACCAGGGGGGCATTTGCCCAGGTTCGCCTGGTCCGTCAGTTACGGCCCTACCTGAACCGGGAGGCTCTCGCAACAGTCACTCGAGCCCTTGTGATCTCTAGGCTGGAATACTGCAATGTGCTCTACATGGGGTTGCCCTTGAAGTGCATCCGGCGACTGCAGTTAGTTCAGAATGCGGCCGCGCGAGTGATAGTGGGCGCACCGCGATTCGCCCACATAACACCCATCCTCCGCGAGCTGCACTGGCTACCTGTTGATCTCCGGGTGCGCTTCAGGGTATTGATGACCACCTTCAAAGCACTCCATGGTAGTGGATCTGGGTACTTGAGAGACCGCCTTCTGCCGATTACCTCCCTCCGACCGATTAGATCGCACAGACTGGGCCTCCTCCGAATTCCATCTGCCAGTCAATGTCGACTGGCGACTACATGGAGGAGAGCCTTCTCTGTTGCAGCTCCGACCCTCTGGAACGACCTCCCCGTTGAGATTCGCACCCTCATCACCATCCAGACCTTCCGCATGGCCCTTAAGACCTGGCTATCCCATCAGGCCTGGGGATAGGTTCTCAATTTACCTGCCCGAATGTTGACTGTTGAATGCAAGTTGTGTTTTATTAATTTAATTTTGCTCACATATTGTTTGTTTTTGGTATTGCACCCCCTTCCCTATGATTGTAAGCCGCCCTGAGTCCCCTCAGGGAAAAGGGCGGTCTATAAATCCTAATAAAATGTCTAAAAAAAAAATGTCTAAAAAAAATGTCTTCAAAGAAAAAAAAAACAAGAAAGTCCTGTTGCTTCCTGAAAAAGCACCTTTGAAAAGACAACTAAAGCAACTTTTAATGAAAAGAGACATGTCTCTGATTTATTCAGTATCTCAGCTTTTCCCCAACCAGGTGCCTCCTAGGTGCATTTTCTTTGCTTCCTGCCAATTTAAGTGATAAGCCACAGAGGGAGAAAAGCAAGAATATAAGAAGGATTTGAAGATTGCCACCTTCCATCTCCCGCACTATGGACTTTGGCAATTATTAGATCTGATCTAATCTGATTGCTGATCCCAAAGCTCTTGTCTTACTCCAAATCCCATCCTTCTGAGCACCCATCTCTTCATAAATTGCATTCTTTGCTCTTCAGCTGTTAACAGAGTAATAATTGTATGCAGTAGTTTTTCATCTACCAACAGTATCAAGTAGCATTTTAAGAAAAGTGGGGGTGGGGGTATGGTAGTAATATAATAGTATAGCATTTCTACCAACCTTATTTTACAATAGCTCCATGCTTGCATGCTAGAAATTTTTGGTCTTTGTCTCTCTTCCACCCGCCTCTTTCTATACAGTGTTAAGTCAAGTAGTGTGTTACTCCACAACGGCTAAGTTATACACAACACAATTTAGGTCAGGAAAGGTTGCCCAAAAAGAATTTGACCCAGTTGGAGCTCTGGGAGAAATGACAATAGTTGTCTATTAGTTAATTTCCTGATTTTTGTCTCCCAGCAAGACTTAGGCTTTGAAGTGATCCCAGAGCTTTCTTGAGAATAGAATGATCTTTCCCCCTTTCCCCGTCTACAAAGTAAATGATGGTGTGTTTTTTTAATGATGAAATGTTCTGTATTAGTTAGTTCCTTTTCTCCGACTTTGAATAAATTCAGGTCTAGTGATCACCATCCTTAATCGTTCCTAGAAGGAGGGCTTGTCATTTTCTTATGAACCTGAGGCTGCCCTTGACCTGCAAAACATTTGTCAGAGAAGAATGGGGACTGTGTAAACTCTGCAGTCCTGCTGGGAGGCCCCAGAAGCCAGCAACAAACCTGGGAATTTATCCGTACCAAAAGCATTCTCAACTTGTTTAGAAGAAGGAACATAATTCTTTTCCCATCCAAGAGCTGCTCTAGATGAGAGAGCTGTGCAGGGCCAAACAAAGACTGCACTTGATTTATTTATTCAGCTTTTATTCTGCCTCAGCCTGGTGACTCTCAGTAGTTACAAGGTGAGATCGCAGCTAGGATTGTATTTGCGCCAGATTGGAAAAGGGAAGAGATTAGGAAAATATTAGAACGTGCAGAAATGAATAGGTTAACACTTGCAATTAAAGAGAAGGAACACACTGAATGTTATACTATATGGGAACCATTCTACCGATAGCTAGAGAATATGTAAATATGCAAGTTAGAAATGAAAGTAGATTAGTGAAAATAGAAAATATATAAATAGAATTAAATAAGTTAAAAAGAGGATCGTTATAGTATTAGAAATGCTAAGAGTAGATAAATAATGAACATGGCTGTAAATTCAAATTGTTGTCGTACAAGATATTTGTAAACAGATGACACACTGTTTAATGGGAAATGGATTTTTTGTATTAAAGTAAAAAAATTGGAAAAGAAGAAGGAGAAGGAGAAAAGGTTAGAGGAAATACAAGAGCAGGATTAAAACAACATAGAAGCCAAACCGCAAAACCAAAAAAAAAAAAAAATACTTGGAGAGAACAATATTAAGAATAATAAGAGGTCTGGGTGATGCTATTGATTTATTTATTTATTTTTGGCAATTTTCCATTTTTAAGGACTTGGCGTGGAGAACTAGTATGTTTTAGCTTTGGCTCCTCTGATATCCCATAAATGCGTGAAAACAAAAAGTCCCTACCTCCATGATCTAGCTAACACACTGAGCCAAATCCAGTTAAAGATCCCAAATTTCAAAACATGAGTTTATACCTGCACTTTCAATCTGTACTTGGAAGTGAATATGATGTATGGGGATACATCACAGGATAGGTAAAACATTGTCAGGCATATGCAACTGAAACTCACATGAGTTTCAAACTAGCTACTTCATTGTTCTCTGCCAGTAATGCAGGAATCTTCCCAGACTGGCAGTTTTCACCAAACAAGGCTCAAAGGCATTCAAGGGGACAGTCGGGCCTTACCCTCTTGTGGTTTTGTAAGAGTCCAGATTAATTCTCCACTTAAGCCCTCTTCCCAAAGTTGGGAGCCAATTAAGACATGGGTCATCTCATTCTGAACTAATTGTAATTTCCAAGTTCTTTTTAAAGTTAGCTCCATGTAAGCTGTAATTCAGTTCCCCCCCTCTGTGTGTGTGTGTGTGTGTGTGTGTGTGTGACACTAGCCTAAATTACAGTCAGTAGCTTTTCTGCATCAGGTAAGGAGGCAATTGTCTCAGGGGTGAAATTCAGCAGGTTCTGGCAGGTTCTAGAGAACCGGCCATCTACCGGCCAATGCCGATTGGCTACCACCCAGAGGAGGGTCTTCTCTGTGGCTGCTCCGGCCCTCTGGAACGAGCTCCCCGTGGAGATTTGGACCCTCACTACCCTTCAGGCTTTCCGCAAAGCCCTTAAAACCTGGCTGTTCCGACAGACCTGGGGCTGACGAGTTCCCGTCCCCACTCGAATTGTGTGCTTGTTGATTGTTTTTAAATTGTTGATTGTTTTCTTCTTTTCCCCCCCCCCTCCTGTTTGTACCCCCCCCCTTGCTTTGGTTTGTGAGCCGCCCTGAGTCCCTCTGGGAATAGGGCGGCATAGAAATGCAATAAATCAAATCAATCAAATCAAACCGGTAGCAGGAATTTTGAATGCTTCGGAGGACCAAATACCACCTCTGGCTGGCCCCAGAGTGGGATGGGAATGGAGATTTAGCAGTATCCTTTCCCCTGCCACGCCCACCAAGTCAAGCCCACAGAACCGGTAGTAAAAAAAATTGGATTTCTGCTTGGCTAAAGAGAATATGTAGCAATAAATTGATTAATCACAGTTCATGTGACCACAATCTAATTTTAAAGTAACCTTTTGCTTTGTGAACCATTTTTGGTGGAACTCTGAGGATTCACTCTTTTTTTTTTTTTTTTTGGAACTATGCAGTTCTGTTGTTTATTTCCTGTTTAGCATCTTCCGTCATCTTAACTTCATCTAGAACATTGCAAGCTGGTACATGACAATGTACCTAAAACATTTTCACACAAATATAGAAGTGCAATATGATAAAAGGACACAAATGATAGAAAACCGCTACAGCTTATGTAAGTTAACACAATAATGGTGGCGGGGGGGGGGACAAACTAATACTCTAAAGACATATGACTTCCATAAAGTGCTTAGAAAAGTAAGATGGTTTATGTTCTTAACTAGAGGTGTTAAGGCATGAACAATTCATAGGACATTTGTATTTGTATATTAGTTTGTCAAACCTTTATAAGATAGCAGGTGTAAATATAAACATGGATATAAATGAAAGAAATGAATGCAAACAGATGGGGACAGTAGGATATGGACGGTAGGCACACTGGTGCACTTATGCATGCCTCTTTTGCAGACCTCTTAGGAATGGGGTGAGGTCCACGGTAGACAGTTTAAGGTTGAAGCTGTGAGAGTTAAGAGGATGTAACAACGGAGTCAGGTAGAGAATTCCAGGCGTTGAGCACTCTGTGCTGAAGTCGTATTTTCTGCAATCGAGTTTGAGACATATCAATTGTTTGATCGTTTATTATTGAGGTTGAAGCTGAAGAAATCATTGACAGATAAGACATTATAACAGACCATTTTGTGTACTGTGCTTAGAACATACCGCAGGCGGTGCAGTTCCAGATTGTCTAAACCCAACATTTCGAGCCTGGCGGCATAAGGGATTCTATTGTGAGCAGAGGATTGGAGGACTCTTCTCGTGAAACACCTCTGGACCTGCTCAATCATATTAATGTTCGGATATACAGTGTGGATTCCCATGGTGGGATTCAGCCAGTTCGCACCTATTCGGGAGAACCAGTTGGTAACTTTCTAAGCAGTTCGGAGAACCGGTTGTTGGAAGAAATCTTTTGTTTTTTCCCCACTTTACAGGGCTAATCCTGTAAGGAAGGCAGGAAGAAAATATTCTGGTGTTGTTTCTAGTCTAATCTTTATTGCCCTGCCTATAGAAACTGCCTCTCCGGTTAACCCTTATTACCATTGTAACAACTAAGGTGGAATGCCCGTCGATCTGAGTGACACGCCTACATGATCACATGATCACCGAGCCCCACCTACCCAGCTGGTCATTCGGGCAGAGAACTGGTTGGTAAATTATTTGAATCCCACCACTGGTGAATTCCAATCAAAAAACATGCATGCATGTGCCAGCCAGCTGGTCTTTTGGTTTCCAGTACTCCAGAGCACACATATGCATGCACATGTACACACATTCTGGTTTGGGCACTCGGTGCCAAAAAGGTTGGTCATCAGTGACCTACCTTGTGTGAGATTAAACATTGAATACTTTCCAGTTCCTCTGTTGTCCGTCATTACTTCCATTCATCTCCATGGCTCATGTGGAGAAGCAGAATTTTTTCAGAAGTACACCACTGTTCTGCACCAGGCTGAAGCATGTTGATGATGAATGGATGAGCAAAATCTGTTATCTAGAATTATCATCAAAAGCAGGCAATAATAAAAAAATGTTTTATTAAGCATAGACATCAGAGGGAGAGGCATTCATCAATGCAAAGGGAACAGGTTTTCTCCTTTTAATTTAATCTCAGGAAGGACCTTTGGAAGCCACGGTTTAGGTATAAACCAATTAATTTTGACAATATTATTTTTCCTCTCCAACTTAGGAGCTTTAATAGCAAGTATATTATAGGCTAAAAATTACAAATGGATATATGGTTTAGGATCAAACGCGAAAATAATAAATCTAGATAACAGCTGTCTCCAACTTGACATCTAGTGGTGATGTTGATTCATATCTCCCATATGTAGATATTACAGGAATTGCAATTCAATAGGTTTGGAAGTTATCAAGTGCATAACGTTTGCATGTATGTAAGGACAATTATAGCTGGTTTTAAAACATAGAATATTGAATCCCAGGTCCGGAAGGATTTTGGAGGAGGGCTTTTAGTTCAACCTTCTGCCCAAGGCAGGAAAACATATACCATCCTGGACAAGTGGTTGTCCAATCTATTTTTTAAAAAAAATTCCATTGATGGAGGACCAACAACTCCAGGAGGCATGTGCTTCCATTGATTAATTGCTTGCATTGTTAGAAAATTTCTCCTTACTTCTAAGTTGGATCACTTACTAACAAGCTTCCATTCATTACTTCTGATCCTGCCTTCTGGTACTTTGGAGGGGAAAAAAGTCACTCCCCTCTTCCCTGTGATGGCCTCTTAAGTACAGGAAGACAGCAGAGGTGGGTTCCTACCAGTTTGCACCTATTCGGTAGAACCGGTTCATCAAATCTACCGAACTGGTTAGAAGAGGTTCCACCAGTGGACCCGGAAAGCAGGCCACACCTACAGAAGAGGTTCCAAATTTTTTTGAAACCCACCACTGGTCCTTGGATATGATTATTCTACACTATCATGCTCATATTTATAAAACTTAGTGCCTCTGTGAAAGGTAAGGATGACTACTGCGTTTGTGGTGCAATCAGAACATTGCGTGTGTTGAAGTTGTTTTAACACAAACCAAAGATGCCTTTTAAAAAACAAGTTTACATCCTATTCTTATGCATGCCAGTGCTGTGTGTGAGGTAATTTAAGGTGGTTCTGACAAGTGTCGTCGGCATCTTCATATCCGGTCCCATGGGCAGCAAGCCACTCCCATCCGGTCACATGGGCGGCAAGCCACTCCCACAAAGGAGGCCACACCCACAGAGTAGGTTCGAACAATTTTTGAAACCCACCACTGGAAGACAGTGAACAGAATAACAGTCAGAAGGGACCTCGGAGGTCTCCTGATCCAACCTCTTGCTCAAGCAGGAGGCCCTGTAACATTTCAAATGAACGGTGGTCCAATCTCTTCTTAAAAACCTCCAGTGTTGGGGCACCTAAAGCCTCTGGAGGAAAGTCATTCCACAGATTAATAAAGTCATTCTGACTGTCAGAAAATTACTCCTTAGTTCTAGGTTGGAAGTAAGTGATCATGTTCTCCGCAATCTTTCTCTTCTCTTCCCCCTTGCTCCTTCCTTCAACGGTTCATGTAATTTCATTTAATTTAGCTTCTCCTTCGTTGCTCTTCTCTGAACGCATTCTAGGACATGATGGCAAACCTTTTTTCCCCTCGGGTGTGCATGGGTGCTGACACCCATAATGCAATGCCCAACCCGCAGCCCCACCCCACATGCACGTGTGCCCCCATGCGCTTGCCACCCCCCCCACATGCATGCATGTATGTTGCCTGTTTTGGTGCTAACAGGCCTCCTTGAAGCCTCCTGGGACCAAAAATGGAGCAAGGGGGGCTGCCACATCCCCTTACCGCCTGTGCATGCCTGTGTGATCCCCCCACCCTGGCGTATGTGTGCATGTCTCCCAGCAGAGACCCCAAAACCACCATAGGTTTGCCATCACAGTTTTAGGATCTCGTTATCTGTTTTTGTATCATGGTGGCCAGAATTGGATGTGGCATTTGAAGTGTGGCTTGCAGTATAAAGCGGTATTTTCCCTTTGCACTTTTGTACTTCTTTTACCAATCTCTGTGGGTTCTGTGAAATAGATGACCTCGGCGATAGTTGGCGCGACTGAATTAAAATATGAATCTAAATCTGCCCAATCTTAGTCTCGCCATTGTCTCTGCTTTCCTAGCTCTAAAGAAGGCCCGTAAAAGAAATCGCAATGTATTTCTCATCAGTCAAGTGGCCATTCAGCACCAGCTCTTATTATAAACTACAGTGAGATTCCAGGAGATGATTGCATAATGAAAGAAGTAAGGAAAAAGGACTATGGGAAATAAATATATCAAGTTCCGGACTTTTCAAAGTCTCCCCTGATTGGAAAAAAAAATAAGAAAGAAATTGTCTCAATTTATAGTCTGTCAGCAGTCTGTCTTTTTCTACCTCCAAGGTGTATTAGACTCCCCATTCTCCCAATTTAGCAATTATATTATTATGGTAAGACAGATAAAATTGCTTTTGAAAATCCTTCCCACTCTCTTAATTCCCTTGCCATTTACTGAAGGGAGTTTTTTTGTCATACCGTGGATTTCCTTGGGTGACTTGGAGGTTTCTCATTTTCTCCTCCCTTCCCAGTTCTCAAACCGTTGTACAACAACCTACTCCAATTTGAGATCATTCATTTTTGCCGAAAATACAGGACTGGAGTTAAAAGTTGTAACCAACTTATTGGAGTGTTTGGAGATGGAGATGATGGTATCAAGATCTGGGTGGTTTTTTTTTTTTTTTTTTCAGATTAAAAAGTTTGTTGTTGTTAGTTGCGAAGTCGTGTCCGACCCATTGCGGCCTCATGGACAACGTTCTTCCAGACCTTCCTGTCCTCTACCATCCTCTGGAGTCCATTCAAGCTCACACCAACTGCTTCGGTGACTCTATCCAGCCACCTTATTCTCTGTCATCCCATTCTTCTTTTGCCCTCCATCGTTCCCAACATTAGGCTCTTCTCCAGGGAGTCCTTCCTTCTCATTAGGTGGCCAAAGTCTTTGAGTTTCCTCTTCAGGATCTGGCCTTCTAAAGAGCAGTCAGGGTTGATCTCCTCTAGGACTGACTGGTTGAATCACCTTGCAGTCCAAGGGACTCACAGGAGTCTTCTCCAGCACCATTGTTCAAAGGCTTCAATTCTTTGGCGCTTAGCCTTTCTTATGGTCCAATCTTCACAGCCATCCATTGCAACTGGGGAAACCATCGCCTTGACTATACACACTTTTGTTGGCAGAGTGATGTCTCTGCTTTTTAGTATGCTGTCTAGCTTTGACATAGCTTTCCTCTCCAGGAGCAAGCATCTTTTAATTTCTTGGCTGCAGTCCCCATCTGAGGTGATCTTGGAGCCCAGGAAAATAAAATCTGTCACTACCTCTATTTCTTCCCCATCTATTTGCCAGGAATTGAGAGGGCCAGATGCCATGATCTTATTTTTCTTAATGTTGGCTTTCGAGCCAACTTTTGCACTCTCCTCCTTCACCCTCATCAAGAGTTCATTAAAAAGTAACCAGTGCTAATATATTAGCACTGAGATGAATGTTATCCTTTTAGTCGAGAGTCTATTTTTTCCCTATAGTAAATATCTAGCCCTGTTCTCCCATACAAATATGTGTCTCACCTTCCTTTCAGCCAACAGATGGTATTCAAGGCAGTTAATGAAAAATGGCAATGAAGTTAAAAAGCACAATTAATGAGGTAATTAGGAGCAAATTAAAACGCAACCACAGGAAGAGGAAACGTTTCTCCTACCTCGTTTAGACAATATGGACTGGGGTTTGGTTTTTTTTGTTTTTTTTTTACAAAAAATGGTGGTGGAAGGGTAATGGTAGGTAAGGATCAGATATTCTGCCAGATGTTGGTGGGCTTCAATTCCCATTGTTGCGAACAATCATGATTAGTGGTTAGATTAAATGAGTTGGAGTCCAGGAATACCTTCGCAATTATCATCGCTCACCAATGAAGCAAATAAGATGTGAAAGCTGTAAATGTATAAATAAAGATGCAGCAATGTAACATCGCTTACCCGGGAAGCATTTCTCTGTGGGTTTCCATTTTAATCGAAAATGGAATGAGATGATGAAATATGAGCTATTCATAATCGAGCCAAGTTATACTTCGTGACTTGTACTTTGATTTCTTTTGCACATCTCGTATTTCATTGTCCTGACCGAGGCTTCCTTAACAAGCATGAAGCAAAGTCTTGGTCCTGGCAAATCCTCTTTTATTTATACGACTGTAAATTCCTTTCATTCACAGTCAGCAAGGCTTGGTGAACAGTCTTTCAGAGGAATGTTTATCAACACGAACCTTATCTCATTTGGAGAGCTGACAGATAACTAGTTTCCCAACGCAGGGCAAGGCCAAACTTGGCACAGACTCTCTTATAATCACAAACAGAACTTTCCACTCTTGAAACGACCAAAGGAACAAATTGTTTCCTGCAAAAGCCCCCTCCCCATTCGCTCCTCTTTTGTTTCCTCTGGGAGGGGCCAATCACCTCCAAGGTATGACTTTATTCCCAAGTCTACCCTGCTTTCTTAGTTGTTCTTGTCTTCTGGCAGCTCTGTGCATGCACACACTGGGAATAGGCTCCAGCTGTTCCTCTGCCTCGCTGCTTTCTAGCTCCCTCTGTGCCTCCGACGCAGAGCCCTCATCTGAGCTTTCCTCAGCTCCCAGGACTGGCCCATGTTCCTCCCCAACCTCCTCACTGTCCGGCTCTGCTGGCCACTGGCGGGCCACAACATTCATTTTGTTTACATTCCTTTAACAAAAATAATGTTCAATCCTATTTTGATCAAGTGACCAAGGGGATGCATGCAATGGTTGTGTGTAAAGCTGTCATAAGTCCCTTTTTTCACTGTCATTGTAGCTTTGAACCGTCACTAAACTAGCTGTTGTATCAGTGGTGGGATTCAGCCAGTTTGCACCATTTTGCGAGAACCAGTTGTTAACTTTCTGAGCAGTTAGGTGAACTGGTTGTTGGAAGAAATCATTAGGGCAGAGAACCGGTTGTTAAATTATTTGAATCCCGCCGCTGTGTTGTAAGTTGAGGACATCCTGCAATATTGTTACAGTACTTTAAGCAATCGTATTTTTAAAGAATGACAGGCGATACCTTTCACGAATCAAATGCTGGAAGATTGAAGGAATGACTCTGTGTGAGTTAATAACTCTTATCAAGTTTAAACCTGAAACTTTGCTGATGCTATTTATTCTTTAGAACTCTGGGCTTTGTTTGACCAATTTAGTCAGATCTGTTATGTTTTTTGATGTGGCGTAGCTAACTTCCAATATGCAGGCAGGGGCATTTTCCAAGGAATATGTGTGTATATCTATCTCAGTGCTTTTAACAATTCTGACTTGAAATCACTTTGAACAGAAAACAACAACAACAACAACAACAACAAAGAAATAGGTAAAATGGAAGTGATCCTCTAAGGATGAAGGATTTCAACATGTTTCTTGTGTTTGCTTTTCAATTTCTGCAAAGAACAGACTTCAAGTCTACTGCAGCTCCCAACAGCCATTATTATAAACATGACAGGGCAGTGAGGGAATTACCATCTACAAATATAAATCCTTAAATGGATTTTCCATTCTCAATTTGGGCACTTTCTATATTCTGTGCATCTTGCAAGTTTGCAGCCTTCGTTTAACCAAATTGGTAGGGAAAGGAAGAAGAAAAAAAAGGGTTATAATATAGGAAAAAGTAATCTGCTGGTATATATTAAATAATGCCCCAATGGGAGAAGAACAGATCTTGATTTTTTGACTTGTTTATTGTTTTGAGGGCCTTTCCTTTTTCTAAACACTAAAGACTTGTTCCTAGAAGAAAATGTTGATGAAACTATAAATGTTGTTTCTTGGTATTTTATATAGACAATTTTTAACACACACACACACCCGAACATACATATAGAAAGAGCAATTTTGAAAAAAAAATGTGGTTTGTTTTTGCTCTTCTTTTATTTGCATGCCTGTTATAAGACAGATTGCTTTCAGAATGATGAATAACTCTTTTGCAAATTATCAATGAGTCCTGGGGAGAGCCAAGCAAATGGATTTGTTCTGCACCATATAACAATCTACAGCCATGATGGCGAATTCAGGGCATGCCCTCTCTGCTGGCATGCAAGCCATCACCCAGCTCAGCTGCACCGCACAAGCATGGAGGCCACCTGCTGGCTAGCTGATTTTCAAGTCTCTGTCATGGATGCGGGAGATGCGTGCGCATCCGCAGGAGCGGGGGGGGGGGCGGGGGGTCACACACACATATGCAGGGATGGGGGAGCATGGGGGGGTTGCAGCACTTCCACATGCCCCATTTTTTGTTTTAGGTTTCAGAGAGGCCTGCTAGGCCCAAAATGGGCTGCTGGGGGGTGGGGGTGTCACACACATGCGCAGAGAGAGCAGGGGGTTGTGCACATGCAAAAGGAGTATGGGGGATTGTGCGCATTGGAGGGAAGCGCACATGCACGGGGGGGAAGGTGAGTGGGGTTTTTTTGCGCAGCGAACCGGCAGTAATGCCGGCAGCTACCCACCCCTGGATCACAGACTCCTAAATGTTATAAATCTACCACTACACCAATATTTTGTTCTTCAAACATTTTTGATGTTACAATTTCTTTGGAAAGTCTTTATGTAGGAATTTGAGGCATCCAGAGTCAGATTTATGGAATTGCACTGGTGTAGTTTGTGTTTAGGATGGGAATTTTCCCAGATGGAAGAGTAGAAAAGATGTTTTCCAATATTTTCTTTTCTCTTTGCTTCCAAATTTAACCCCGTGGTCCAGGGATTCCATAATAAGTCTCCCATCCAAATACTAAGCACATTACACCCAGCTTAGCTCCTCAGAACAGGTCTGAGTAGCTACAATTATCAGCTCTTCAGAGCTGAAAATGCAGCAAGGTGAAACTCCCTTCCTCTTTCTCAAACTCTCTGGGCATTTTCAATCTCACACAGAGTACTTAGACTTACTCTTTACTAATTAAGCGATGGAGTTATTTATGGTTATAATAGCTGGGCAACGTTGACATTTAGAGTCCAAATATGTTCATTTGTGTTCATGGGTGGGACTCTACAGGTATTTCTTCTACTGCTTGACGAAGGTTATGTTCAAATTTAGGCCAATCACTGTCAGAAGTTATGAATATAAAATGAAGCAGAAATACCGTAGAGATAAAGAGTTTCTCTCCCTCTCCCTCTTTCACACACACACACACACACACACACACACACACACACACACACACACACAAACCACACAAACCACAAACACATGGAGGCTTTCTTTGATCTCTTGGGGAAAACCTAGGATAAAAATCTAACGAACTACAGTAAATAACACGAGAACAGATGGTACTTGAAGATTAATCAGCAGCTACGTAAGAATATTCATTTCAGGGAATATTGTTGCCCTTGTTAGATATGCTGTTGGGCCTCTTGATAGCAATGCCAAGCCTGTGGTCTAGACTCTCCATTTATGGCTTAAAATTGGCATGCAGGGGGAAAGTTCTCCCATTGGTCAATTTCCCAAAACTCTACTCAGGTTATTTATTTAATATTATTAGCTTTGGAGTTAGACCCCAATATAATATTTGCTGAGGGCACCTAATAGCAATAGCAGTTAGACTTATATACCGCTTCATAGGGCTTTCAGCCCTCTCTAAGTGGTTTACAGAGTCAGATTATTGCCCCCAACAACAATTCAGGTCCTCATTTTACCCACCTCGGAAGGATGGAAGGCTCAGTCAACCCTGAGCCGGTGAGATTTGAACAGCCGAACTGCAGAACTGCAGTCGGCTGAAGTAGCCTGCAGTGCTGCATTTAACCACTGTGCCACCTTGGCTCTTGAGATATCAAACCACCCCATTACTTAGACCAGGGGTGGAGAGGTGGTATTCAACTGGTTCGAATGAGTTCGCCCAAACCAGAGGTGGGTTCCTTCCAGTTCGCACCTATTCGGTAGAACCGGTTCGTCAAATCTACCGAACTGGTTAGAAGAGGTTCCACCAGTGGACCCGGAAAGCAGGCCACACCTACAGAAGAGGTTCCAAAACTTTTTGAAACCCACCACTGGTCCTTGGATATGATTATTCTACACTATCATGCTCATATTTATAAAACTCAGTGCCTCTGTGAAAGGTAAGGATGACTACTGCGTTTGTGGCGCAATCAGAACATTGCGTGTGTTGAAGTTGTTTTAACACAAACCAAAGATGCCTTTTAAAAAACAAGTTTACCTCATATTCTTATGCATGCCAGTGCTGTGTGTGAGGTAATTTAAGGTGGTTCTGACAAGTGTCATCGGCATCTTCATATCCGGTCACATGGGTGGCAAGCCACCTCCATCCGGTCACATGGGTGGCAAGCCACTCCCACAAAGGAGGCCACACCCACAGAGTAGGTTCGAACAATTTTTGAAACCCACCACTGGCCCAAACCGATAGTGGAAATCATAGGTGGGCCTTCCCACCCGCCCCAGTTCTATGCTGTTCTACTTAGGCACATTTTCGCGGCCGGGTGCATGGGCGAGAAAAACGCATGCGCGGAAGTCTGGGCCCATGTGTGGAAGGGGTGGGGCCCAACGAAGCAGTGGTAACAAAATGTGAAACCCACAGCTGCAGAGGTGTCAAACATGATTTCATTGAGGGCCATCAAGGTTGTGCTTGACCTCGAAGGGGGGGGGGCTGGGATGGGCATGGCCAAGGTGAGCGTGGCCAGCTCAACATCATTCCTATCGGGGGCTTCTTTGGTGGCCCGAGTGCTCTGGCAGAGAAAACAGGCTCTCGAGCTCCGTTTTCCGCTGGCAAAGGCACTGCGGGCTGGTCATTCGTGGTGTCCATAGTGGGTCAGATCTAAGCACCCAGTGGGCCGGATCCAACCCCCGGGCCTTAAATTTGACACCCCTGATTTTTGACCATCCTGCCTTTCTTCACATGAAAATCACCAACTGAGGCATTGATTAAATAATAACAATCAGAACTTTGGCTGCAGGGTCAACAATCTTGAGATGAAATTTAATGTGCTAATAGCACTTCGCTGCTATGGCTGTAGGCTTAGTATGTTATATAACAGAAAATACTTCTCCTGTTATCTTTTATCACAAAGGCAATAGAAAAGGGGGGAAATACACCCCACCCCCACCGACAAAAGTTGATGTTTCTGGAATCTTCCTTCAGGCTGCAGAGAAACTGCCGTATTTAGAGCAAAGTGCAGTCATAACTGATATTCTAATCTGTCTTTCAAACGTAGACTCGGTCTCCTGCTTTCCGTAGTTTGTATAAATGTGTCTCCACGGAGCTAATGGACTTTGATAGGAAGAAGAATTAGCTTCCCTCGTGCTTCATCCCTTTTCCATTTTTTTTAGATCCTCTGACTTTTGTGTGAAGTGGATCCTGCGGAGACCAAGGAAGGACCTCTACAGATTATCATTTCTCTCCTTAATAATTACTTAATAACAGAGGAAATGGTTAATAGATGTTAGCTTCTTGTTAAGAAGAAGCCAACTTCATTTAGTGTTATGGATCTATTTCTAGAGATACCCCATTACCTGTGTTCCTGATGTGGTAGATTATGGTATGACCTTATATTGGAAATCTGACTACTGAATAGATCGCAGAAAATGGTGGATCTGGGCCCTGCTTTTGAAAGATGGCTGTGCTTCAAAACATTAATTTCTTTTGAATATTTATGGATCCAAAGGCATTCTTAGACGTATGTGGATGTTGTGGTCCGCTGGGGAGGAACATGGGCCAGTCCTTGGGGTGGAGGAAAGCTCAGATGCGGGCTCTGCGTCGGAGGCAGAGAGGGAGCTAGAAAG
Source organism: Thamnophis elegans (assembly GCF_009769535.1). Taxonomy (NCBI): domain Eukaryota; kingdom Metazoa; phylum Chordata; class Lepidosauria; order Squamata; family Natricidae; genus Thamnophis; species Thamnophis elegans. Next base: position 51,799,675 of record NC_045552.1, on the reverse strand, counting down.
CAGTGAGGCAGAGGAACAGCTGGAGCCTGTTCCCAGTGTGCGCATGCACAGAGCTGCCAGAAGACAAGTACAACTAAGAAAGCAGGGTGGAATTAGGGGTAAAGCCACAACTTGGAGGTGATTGGCCCCTCCCATAGGAAACAAAAGAGGAGCGAACGGGGAATGGGATTTTGCAGGAAACAATTTGTTCCTTCAGTTGTTTCAAGAGTGGAAAGTTCTGTTTGTGACTAAAAGAGATTCTGTGCCAAGTATTATCTTGCCTTGCATTTGGAAACTAGTTATCTGGCAGCTCTCCAAGCGAGATAAAATTCGTGTTGATAAACATTCCTCTGTAAGACTGTTTGCTAAGCTTTGCTGACTGTGAATGAAAGGAATTCACAGTCGTGTAAAAAAAAAGAGGTTTTGCCAGGACCAAGACTCTGCTTCATGCTTTTTAAGGAAACCTAGGTCAGAACAGTGGAGAGTGTTATAATAAAGAACTATGAAGCGGTATATAAGTCTGAGTGCTATTGCTATTGCTAAAGATGGTTGTTATAGCGACACTTTATCTTAATATAAAGCAAACATATTTAGACCGAGATTCTTATGGTTGCTAGGAAAGGGATATCAAACAAATTGATGGATCAATCCTAAATACTGCAGTTTGTGGAATTCAGATTTCTCATTTTAAATTGTTGGGTCTTTTTGGAAAGTGCATGCAATATGATGGTGCATGGAGAAAACCAGCAGAAATAGATAATTGTTGAAATTGTAATCTGTTGTTTTCCCTGTTGAACTCTTTATTGTCTCGCTCTTCCTTTTATCTCTTCATCCTTAAAAGTTTAGAGTGGAGGAAGAACTAAACAAAGTATGCAAACCATGGTTTATGGCACTGTGCAAAGCCAGTCTATGAATGCAAAGTCACCTATGCATCGTATATATAACGTGTTAAGTTTTCAGCATGCTAAGCTGGAAAGATTGACGGGACTTACTCAAACTCCTCGGCTTGCAGACTTAATGACATTATCAGAGAAAGATCTTGTTCTCCCTCCAACGCAGTGTATAAAGTGCTTAAGCTGATTAAAATCAATGTCTGAAGGCCACTTAACAAGATTTCCACTACTGAATGTTACCGTTTGCATGAGAGTTTGGTGCAGCCTACCAGCTAGTCCAAACTTGGCAGGAGGCCAGACTGTTTGACAACTGATGTTGTTGCCCACTTAGAAGGAAGGTCTCTAAATTCTACACATCTGATGGCAAAATATTGCAGCCCCATTCTGTGATCTCTGCACGTCCTACCCTCATGTAATTGATTGCAAGCTAATGTGACTTTGGATTGTGCTTTGAAATCAGAGGTGGTATTCAGCAGGTTCTGGAGAACCAGTAGTGGAAAATTGGAGTTGTTCGGAGAACTGGTAAACACCACCTCTGACTGGCCCCGAACCACATCTATTCTCTGCCTCCCGAGTCCCAGCTGATTGGGAGGAAATGGGGATCCTGCAGTAATCTTCCCCTGGAGTAAGGTGGGAATGCAGTTTTTACCATATCCTTCCGCTGCCCCACTCACTAAGCCACACCCACCAAGCCACAACAAGCCCACCAAGCCACGGAACCGATAGTAAAAAAAAGTTTAAATCCCACCACTGTTTGAAATGTATAATCAAAAGCTTTGAAATGCTAACCAAAGTATGTAAAATTTAGATTTGTAGCTCAAGAAATATTGTACACTATATCCCATGGTCATTGTTTTCATTCCACACACACCGTCTCCCCACCGCTATATACTGACTGAATAATTGCACGCATAAGAGCTAAGTTTGCTTCAATAACTCTAATGGTCCATCAAATATAGTAAAACTACTGTAATATTTTTGATGCAGGACTTGACAATATTAAGCTGCTTATATTGTCAAACAATCCGGATATAACCAGCCATTTGAATTGTCCTTCCCTTGAATTAGAACTGAGTTTTTCCTTTCAGCCATCATTATATTCTTTGGTGTTTACACTTTGCTGTTATGATCCTGCCATAGAATGAATAGCCGTTATGTTACTTAGAGAATTCTACATGGTTTTGTATCTGGAAAAACTGAGTTAATGTTAGAAGTAAGGTAGAGACATGGGAGCTTTCCAACAAGAGGCTCTCCCTCTTTCCCTATTCCATTCCAATGCTGATATTATTTTCTGTTTCGGCAGCCCAACAAACGTTTTGTATTGTTTACAAATATAGGAAAGTTGTAGGAACTTGTGGATTTGCAATTCACCCTGTTGCAAACAAATGAGTACAAGGTAATTGGCTAATATCCAAGAAAAAGTCCTTATTTGTGTTCCGTGGGGAAGGTCAATCTTAGGTTTTTTTTTGAGAATCTAAGATGTGGGAAATAATTTATTTTATTTAAAGGTAGTCGTCGACTTATGACCACAATTGATCCCAGATTTTTTTGTTACTAAGTGATACATTGGTAAATTTTGCCCCATTTTGGGACCTTTCCTGCTACCCATTCTTAAATGAATCACTGCAGTTGTTCAGTGATTCTGGATTTCCCAGTGATTTTGCTTGTAAGAAGGCTGCAAAAGGTGAGCCTACAACCGTCATAAATATGAGTCAGTTGCCAAGCCTTCTGAATTTTGATCAGGTGACCATGGGAAGCCTGCAACGGTTGTAAAAAACACCCCTAAGTCACTTTTTTCAGTGCTGTTGTAAATTTGAATGGTCACTAACTGAATTGTTCTAAGTCGAGATCTGCCTGTATTTAGGCAATGCCCATCTCACTCACAGATACCGGTGCAAAGAAAATGAGCATTGGAATATGTCTATCTTGCATGTTCGAATTGACTTTCTTATTGAAAGCATGTCTTAATTTTTTAAAATCTCACTTTCGCCCGGTAATTTATTTATACTGTGAAGCCATTATCATGGCAGCTCTACTGCGCTGTACAGTAGAAGCCATTTTAAGGCACAAAAGGCTGTATCTTAACAGAACACACGCTCAGAGGCATGTTAGGGATGTCTTACCCCCACAGTATTTGTTTCCAGAGAGTAAGTTATCTGTGTAGCAAGTTTGGTTAAAATTGCTCGAGGCGTTCCAGAGTTATGCTGGAACACACAGACACACACAGACACACACACACACAGCCATTACATACATATAATGGAGAATATATGTTTATGTATGTATGTGTATGTGAGTCTGTGTGTATTTGTGTGTGTGTGTATGTATGTATGTATATTTGTATGTGTGTGTGTGTGTGTGTTCTATGTGTGTTGTGTATATATATATATATATATATATATATATATATATATATATAATATATATATATGTACGTACGTGTGTGTGTGTGTGTGTGTGTGTGTGTGTGTGTGTGTTGTATATATGGATATATATATATATATATCCATATCCATATCCATATCCATTATATACATGCTGGTCTTGTTGTATTCGGGTCTTTTCCCATGTAAGATTGAGATTGTCTTGGCAACGTTTCGGCGAGGTCTTACTCATCATCTTCAGGCTGGTGTTTTCAGCTTAAAGCGTGGTGGGAGCTGCCGTCTTTCTATAAATCTTGGTGTGTGTGTGTGGAGTGCCGGCTTTGTTTCAGTAAGTGGATTGCTTGTTTGTGTGGTTGTATCATGATTGGTAGATTGGTGCTGATTAGTGCTGGCTGTGTGTCCGTTGTTGAAATATTGCCAAGATAATCTCAACCTTACACAGGAAAAGACCCAAATACAACAAGACCAGCATACCTACACCTGTGAAAATCTACGGACACACACACACACACACACACACACACACACACACACACACACACACACATCATCTTGCATTGTTCTGCTACTACACTTCCATATGTCTCTGCAGAAGAGAGATGCTAAATATTGAATGTTTTCTTGTGCGTTTCAGCAGCCTACCTGCATTGGAATGGAAGAGTAATTTTTAAAAAGTTATATTTGAATTGAGACTGTTCTTTATCCTTAAAAAAACCCTGATTCCTTCTGAAACATTTAAAGAGATACTTTCTCGTTTTTGTATTTACATGGCAGCCCAAAACAGCTTCGAAAAGGACTTTTGGATCCATTACAAACGAACAGGTAATTACATACCCACACTCAGATATCCATCCTCCCTCCTTTTTGATTCTTTAAATATGGTCAAATAACAGTTCTTTGATAGGGACACTGGTCGATTTTTTTTCAAAATGCTAAAACGGGTTTTGAAACAGGACTGAAATGTTTCTATAAATTTGAAATTGTGAAGGTAAGTATGTATTTCAATAAGTCATGTGTATTATAATTTCTTTAAAAAAATCTCCCTAGTAAATTAAATTTTGGCTTCTGCATGACATCTAACATTAGAGCTTTGTGATAGCTGCATGCACATCCCTAAATGTCACCTGACAATTCATCGTTTGATGGCTGGAGCAGGTCCTCAGTGAAAATAATTACATTTTGGGGATGGGAAGCATTTGTGATGTGGTGCCTTCTTCATCTCGGCTGGTTGTTGCTTCCTGTCGCAGTCATCAAATTATCAATATATATTATTCTGCTCATGAAGATTGCCACACATAAGCCGATTGTTGCCATATCAAGTTTGTAGAATTTGTGTTTAGTGATATCCATTGCTGTCTTTTCACATCTTTGGTTATTCAGGCACCACTTTTTCTTCTTCTTAAATGAAATCTAAATGAAATATCGGAGCAATCTTGTCTCTGATGATGGAATATAAGTTTTGCCATCCTGCATCTAAAAGGAGGAAAAAGCACGACAACTCGCAGTTAAAATTATTTTTCTTTCTTTTTCTATTCACCTGCTCTTTTGCATGTTTGCCATCATGCATTAACACACATTTACTGTCCAGTTCCTGTGTGTATATATGTATATGTGTATATGTGCATATATGCATGTGTGTGTGTGTGTGTAAAGTAAAAATAGAGCTAATTACAGGTGGGAGGCGAGTAGATCAGCCTATCATGTGTGCAATAGCTAAATTTATTAATGATGTATAAAGGCAGATATCTCCTCAATGGTAGATTTGCACTCTGATGAGGTTAGCGAAAGTTAAGTGGGTAATATATTTTAAGTTCTGGAGATTGTATTCTGTCTCTTCTTTCATATGTATATGTATATGTATATGTATATGTATATGTATATGTATATGTATATGTATATGTATATGCATATGCATATGCATACGCATACGCATACGCATATGCATACGTATACATATACGTATACATATATGTATATGTCAGTGGTGGGTTTCAGAAATTTTTGGAACCTACTCTGTGGGTGTGGTCTCCTTTGTGGGAGTAGCTTGCAAGCCATGTGACCTAGTGGGAGTGGCTTGCTGGCCATGTGTTCTCTCTCCCTCTCTCTCTCTCTCTCTCTCTCTCTCTCTCTCTTTCCTTCCTCTTGTCTCTCTGTCCCTTTTTTCTTTTTTTCATCTCTCTCTCACTCTTTTTCTTTATTTATTTATTTCTTTATTTATTCCTTTCTTTCTCTTTCTCTGTGTCAGTCTGTCTGTTTCTCTCTCTCTCTCTCTCTCTCTCTCTCTCTCTCTCTCTCTCTCTCTCTCTCTGTCAGTGGTGGGTTTCAAAAAAATTTTGGAACCTCTTCTGTAGGTGTGACCTGCTTTCACTGGTGGAACCTCTTCCAACCGGTTCAGTAGATTTGACGAACCGGTTCTACCGAATAGGTGCGAACTGGTAGGAACCCACCTCTGGTGTATATATATCAGGGGTGGGTTTCGACCGGTTCGCACCGGTCCCTGCGATCCGGTTGGTCGCCGAACCCGGAAGTAAGTAACTTCTGGGAACGGCAAAGCCCCCCCCCCCGCGCCCACGCGTGTCTGCACACCCGCACCTGCTCCTTACCCGGTTTTTACGAATTCTGCGCTTCCACGCATGCGCAGAACGCATACAGCGCCTGCGCGATCCTCCAGGAGCAGCGGGACCATCGCGCAGAAGCTAGTACGCATGCACGTGCCGCGTGCGTGCGCGAAGACGCCGCGTGCGTGCGCGAGGACGCCGCGTGCGTGCGCGAGGACGCCGCCGGCCTCGTTCCAACCGAACCGGTTGGAACGGGGTGAGAAACCCACCCCTGATATATATGTATATGTATGTATTAAGCAAAGTCAATGGGGAAGCGGATTCACTTAACAATTCTATTACTAATTTAAGAATCACAGTGATTGGCTTAATAGCCTTGGCAAGAAAAGTCATAAAATAGCGCAAAACTTTCCTTGCAACAGAAATTTGGGGCTGAGTTTTGGTGGCCAATCAAGGACTATCTGTATATGTGTTGCTGTGCACTAATATAAGCACTTAAATAATTCCCCCCTGTTTTAAACCTTTTTTTTTCTCTCTCTCCTGCTTCCCCTAAAAGTATTTTAAAATCTCAACAAGAGGGGGGGGGAGTTGCATCACAACTTTGATGAAAAAGGTGAAAAGTTTAAAGGTATTAAAAAAAAAGACAGCTCTGATCATCTGTGTTTGTTGAAAAAAACAAAATGCAGAGCTTCTGCCTGAATTAAAAAATATATCTAGGTTGTAGCTGCAGCGCTAAAGACAGAACAATCAATGAGTGATTGTCAGATTGCGTACAAATAAAGGAGCGTATGGAAGCAATCCCTCCCACTCCTGCGAGGTTGCTTTCTTTTCTTTTCTTCCCGATTCCGCAAGGAAAAGAAAACAAAGCAAAACACCGCCAGTCATAACTCAGGAGCTTTGCAAGCAAATAATAACAACAATTAAACACACACACACACACCAAGAAAAAAAAATGTGCCTACAATTCTCAAACTATTTTTTTTTTTGTTGTTAGTTGCAAAGTCATGTCCGACCCATCATGACCAGTGGTGGGATTCAAATAATAATCTCTGCCCTAATGACCAGCTGGGTAGGCGTGGCTCAGTGATCATGTGAACATGTGGGCGTGGCCAACTTAATGTCACTCACATTAGTGGGCGCTTCGCCTTAGCTGTTACAATGGAATAAAGGTTAACCGGAGAGGCAGTTCCTGTAAGCAGGGCAATAAAGATTAGGCTAGAAACAACACCAGAATGTTTCCTTCCTGCCTTCCTTACAGGATTAGCCCTGCAAAGTGGAAAAACAAAAGGAGATTTCTTCCCAACTGGTTCTCCCAACTGCTTAGAAAGTTAACAACCGGTTCTCCCGAATAGGTGCGAACCGACTGAATCCCATCAATGCCACACCACGCAAAATCATGCCCCCCCCCCAAATCCATGGGATCAACTTTCTCCACGGAATCAATCCCTGGCGCTCAAAAGGTTGGGGTGGCCTCCCTTGTAGACTACAAAACCTTGGGCCTCTCTGGTCTAGATTTGCAAGGTTGTGTTACACCAGGAAATGACAGCCAGGAAGAGCGAAGAAGGAATGAGATGCCCTTCGATCCTTCTTTCGCATTTTCACCTCTGTCCTTGGTGTTTCTCCATTATCGCTCTCTCTCCTTTGTTTGTGGTGGCCGTGTTCCTTTTTGGTGCCTGTCAGCACCATTTTCCATCATTCACAGAGATGCTATTGATGAATACTAATCACCTCTTCCTCCTTAGGGGGAAAAGTCTTTTGCAAGGCTTTCTTTTTCTTCTTTTTCCCTTTCTCTCCTTTCCTTTAAAAGGAAAACAAAAATGAGGAGAGGGATTCAACCTTCCCAGTTTGATACGTCCCATCTGGAAGTGAAAAACTTTATTTCCCCCTTTCATTCTACCCCAGGGGTCGGCAACCTTAAACACTCAAAGAGCCACAAAGGTCCTAACCGGAAGCCCCCATTCAATTCTGAAGCTGACCGGAAGTCCGGTTCCCCCACCATAGAGTCTCCTCCTAGCACGGCGTCCTTTTTCCTCTACCTGTCCTAACCGAAAGCCCTATCCATTGTGGAGCTTATTGGAAAACCTGCATCTTGCCATAGAGTCTCCTCCTGCACACCCTGCTTCCTCTCCCTCCCAAACCGGAAGCTCCACTCAAAATTGTGGTGCCAACTGGTGACAGCGAGCCACAGCAGAGGGATGAAAGAGCCACATGCAACTCCAGAGCTGCAGGTTGCTGACCCCCTATCCAAACCTTATTCTTGTATACTACATGCAGCATTTATTTCTATTCCTAGGTATTGGTTTTCATATGACAAGGGCAGTCCCCATGCCATGACCCCCCCAGACCTACGTCTGGTTCCTTATCACTCATCATACATTTATAATGATTGCATTATTTGTAATATCTGGAATGCTGATTTTTACCGCAGCCTTGAAAAGCATGCTGATAAGAAAAAAGACAACAACCCAGAGATGCTTAAGTGTCTTTATCTTGATTTCCTTGCAATTCAGTTGCAATTTTGGCCATTTCTATTCCGTATTAAAAGTTGCTGGCAATTTGTACTTTTTTTAAAAAAAAAATAGGGCAACCCACGAATATGGCAAATATTTAATGACAAAGAATATTCAATGACTGGGGGAATCATGTACAGAAAATAGCTGGCAGTCAGATGTTACATATGCAAAGCAGCTGTACTGTGTGACTGAGGACAGCTGTATTGCCTGGAGTCCCATATTCAGCCATCCACAAGTTCTCCCAACTTAAAGGATGTGTCACGTCATTAGGCTTTTTGAAGTTGGATGAGAGTTAGGGAACATTTAAAAAGTTGAAAAGTGCTGCAGAAGCTGCTTTGGGGGAGATGAGAACATTTCGAACTCTCGTTAGGAAGCTTAAGGACACGATTAAAACAGGTTCAAAAGATAAAACCTCCCTCAAGTCAAGCTTGACTCTGGGTGACCTTATGGATCAGACCTGGGTTTTTTTTTCTTTCTTTCTTTCTTGGCAACGCTGCAAAATTGTTGCTTTTGTTCTTCTCCACTTGCTTGTCTAGCCTACAGCCTTGGTATCTTCTGGCAGGCAGTCATCCAAAAAGAACTTGTGTCTGATTCTGCTTAGCTTTTTTTTAACGTCAGCCAAGTTTAGTTCGGTTTTTGCCACTTTAGTTCAGCTTTGCCACGTTGGTGGCTCAGTGACTAAGACGCTGGGCTTGTCAACCAGAAAAGTCAGCAGTTCGGCGGTTCGAATCCCCTTGCGCCGCGTAATGTAGTGAGCTCCCGTTTCTTGTCCCAGCTTCTGCCAACCTAGCAGTTTGAAAGCATGTAAAAATGCAAGTAGAAAAATAGAGGACCACCTTTGGTGGGAAGGTAACAGCATTTTCTGCTCCTTCGGCATTTAGTCATGCCGGCCACATGACCATGGAGACGCCTTTGGACAACGCTGGTTCTTCAGCTTTGAAATGGAGATGAGCACTGCCCCCTAGAGTCAGGAACAATAGCACATTTGTGCAAGAGGAACCTTTACCTTATAACCTGCTGGGTTGCTAGGAGGCCACTTTGGGTGAATTGAACCTTGGTCTAACATTGTGAAGCTTTTTGTTATTCAGGGACAAAGATAAAACTTTTAAATAAAAGGGGATATCGATCCCAGAAAACCCACACAAAGATAGATAGATAGATAGATAGATAGATAGATAGATGATAGATAGATAGATAGATAGATAGATAGATAGATAGATAGATAGATAGATATGGGGATGGGGATGGGGATGGGGAGGGGGATGGAGATGGAGATGGAGATGGAGATGGATAGATAGATGATAGATAGATAGATAGATAGATAGATAGATAGATAGATAGATATAGAGATAGATAGAGAGAGAGAGAGAGAAAGAGAGAGATAGTAGATAGATAGATAGATAGATAGATAGATAGATAGATAGATAGATAGATAGATATAGAGATAGAGAGAGAGAGAGAGATAGTAGATAGATAGATAGATAGATAGATAGATAGATAGATAGATAGATAGATAGATAGATAGATAGATAGATAGATAGATAGATGTGTTTGTGTGTGTGTGTTTGTGTGTGAGTATATATATGTTTGTGTGTGTGTGTGTTTGTGTGTGTGTACATACATACATACATACATACATCTGGTACATACACACACACACACATACACACACACACAGGCAGACACTGTTTCAATGAAGTGGTCATTGTTCTCTGTTATCATATAATATTTCCATGGTTCTTGTTAAATACCACTATTTCTTCTTTATCGAAGATGGTAGTTAAATGTCCAATGTGTAAACAGGAGGAACCCATCACTCAAAAGATAATGTAGTTCATGCTTGGATGACATGAGAGACATAGCTTATGGTTAGTTGTGAACATGATTGATGGCAAACAGCTGTCTCGTTTAATGCTTTTCAACATCCAGCTACCACCAATGAAAGAAACAAAACCAAGGAAACAGCTGATTTCTTTAATGTCAGTCCTGGGTTAGTGAGGGTAGTAATCGGGGTTTGTTGATGCAGGAAGTCTTTAAAAAGCCTACAACGGATGCTTGATGCATCATGTTTTTATCTATAATCAACCATTCAAAGTCACTGTACTGAGATGGGTAACTCCATAAATTTCAATAAATAGTTTGTTGATAAGCCTATCAGATAACGGGAAGGAATTAGTTGGCATGTAGGAAACCACAAGTTCTGCTTGTCATGTTGTCAACATATGTGCACCAATGAATCCAGATACGTGCAATTTTGCATTTGCACCAAAATCTTCCATAAAAAGCTTGTCTAAATTGATGTCTCCTTCCTACCCACTCTTGATGAGTATAGTTGAAAGCAGTGGTTCTCAACCTTTACCACATACCTTTCGTGGCACCGACCATGGCTACCGGCAACAAAAACTTAACTCAAGATTTAAATCATAGCATTTTTTTCAGGCCTTCTCAGACACACACACACCCCCCGGTGATGACATTGTAGTCCCGCTCAAGGGTCCATGGACCACAGGTTGAGAACAACAGGTTTAGAATCTTTCTGTACCTTATTTTCAGAATTGTCTACATTCAACAGACCAGGGCTCCCCAACCTGTGGCCTAATACTGGTCCATAGCAGAGGTGGGTTCCTACCAGTTCGGAGTGGTTTGGCCGAGTAGGTAGTAATTTGGCCGGCCACATCCCTGAACTGGTTGTATCGGTGTCACCGTAGGCATCGCCATCTGGTTTTTTGCTTTTGCGCATGCGCAGAAGCAATTTTTTAACTTCTGTGCAAGCGTGTGTAACACGTCCCAGAGCAAACTGGCAGTAATAGAAGCCACAACCCAACCCTGGTCCATAGCCTATTTGCAACCAGGCTGTGTGAGTGGCTGACTGGTTTGTATGTGTGCAAGCACACAGTCCCACTCACATGGGCATCACAGGGGCTCATGGCCCCACTCACATACATGTGCTTACATACACACCCATGTGCCTGCCCCTCCCACAAAGCCATCCACTCTTTCCCTGTCCCTGCTCCGGGCCATCAACCCAGAAAGGTTGGGGAACTCTCTGGTAGACAATTGTCTCGTGGATATATTTTTTTTAAATGAAAAACACCCTATTAGTTATTATTGGCATTTTTGTAAGCATGTTGGTTCTCAATTATCAACACTTCCTAAGCTTTTGAAAAATGTTAGATGGTCCTTTGGAAAAGTTACAGATGAATGTCAGTCCATTAGATGGGAGAGATGATGGAGGGGGGATGTATGAACTTCCTGCTTCCCCTGACATTCCTTAAAAGGGATACCATATTTTTTAAATATATTTTTATTCTTTTTAAACAAAACAACACATACAAAACAAAGCAAGGAAGAAAAAAAAACAACTTTCCTCCATTTCATCAAGCATGTTGTTTGGTTACAAGTTTTTGTGCATCAAGATTAAGAATAACATCACTGGTTTACATTAAACAACTGAATATTTCGCTGTCATTGAGCATTATGTGTTCAAATTACCATTAATATTTTTCATACCATATTTTTCAGAGTATAAGATGTACCGGAGTATAAGATGCACCGAGATTTTGAAGAGGCAATTTTTTTTTAAAAAAAAAAATCACTATGCAGACCTCTGAAAAATGGTCCATTTTCTGTGAAAATGGGCCCATTTTCTGTCAAAAAAATGGCATGCACAGTCTTTAGGAGGCTTGTAGAGTGCCCCTGGGGGCTGGAGGGGGGCAAAAATGAGCAAAAACAGCCAAAGCTTTGCTCATTTTTGCCCTTCCCAGCCCCAGAAGCACTGTAGAAACCTCCTAAAAGCTATGCACAGCCATTTTTGCAAAGGGGGTGGGGTTTCAGGAGGCTAAAAATGCTGCATTCAGTGTATAAGACCCTCTTTTTTGTGGGGGGGGAAGGTGTGTCTTATACTCCAATAAATATGGTAATCATAGAACTTCAGGCCCATATATGACTCATGGATGAATACCAGTTTAAATAACTGATGCCAAATTATCCTTGGATATTTTGAAAGCTAAGGATATATTTAATTCAAATATCATAATTGCCTCTAATTACATTTAGGATCAATTCAAAGTCATGGTTTGCTAAAGAAGATGACCCATGGAATTAACATGGATTTTTTTCCAAGGTCACAAGTCTTTAGACTTGCATCTTCTTTGGCATTACAACAAAGCATAAACATATGTGGGGAAATTCAGATTGATACATTTCAGAGAAAAAGCATACCGTATGTCAGAGTTTGTTGCATAACTTCAAATCCAGAAGGAGACATAGATTACTGATGCAGAAAGGTTCATTAACTTCTTTATATGTATAAATATAGATGAATAAATGGACAATGCCAACAGGTGCTTCTTCCAAGTAAACACAAGACAGGAGAGTTACAGGCAAGCCCAAGCAGTTAGCTTCATTTCAGAAGACAAGCCCAGACAGACTGCTAGTTTACTTCTCAGAGCAGAGCTTACTTCAGCTAAGCCACTCCCAGACTTCTTATGTATGTTTCTGTTTCAATTCTCTGCACAAACTCAGATCTGTTTAAGCTTCAATTGGCTGATTTAGTTGCTATGCCTATTCAATGGCTGGCCTTGTTCCCATGTCTCTCCCAGTCATGAATATTTTAACATTGTATATATAACAGATTTCCACAGTAATATATTCCCTTCTCTCTTTCTGTGACTTCTAGGGTCAAAATGTATTTGGACTTGATATAATTGAAACACCTGAAGGAGACAAGTGGCCCCAGTTGATAGTGCAACAAATTCTTGATAGGGAGCAGAAGGACACCTATGTGATGAAGATTAAAGTGGAGGATGGTGGAAACCCTCCGAGATCCAGCACGGCCATTCTCCAAGTCACCGTCACTGATGTGAATGACAACCGTCCGGTCTTCAAGGAGAATGACATTGAAGTCAGCGTTCCTGAAAATGCACCTGTGGGCACCTCCGTTTCTCAACTTCATGCCACTGATGCCGACTTGGGATCCAACGCCCAGATTCACTTTTATTTTAGCAGCCAAATATCCAGCTTAGCCAAAAGGCTGTTTGCCATTGATAACATCACTGGTCTTATCACAGTCAAGGAGCCCTTGGACCGGGAGGAATCCCCAGTACACAAATTAACAGTTTTGGCAAGCGATGGCAGTTCCACACCCTCCAGGGCTACCGTAACAGTGAACGTCACAGACATTAACGATAACATCCCCTCCATAGATACACGGTACATTATCAATCCAGTCAACGGGACTGTGTTACTGTCCGAGAAAGCACCACTCAATACTAAGATTGCCCTGATAACTGTAATGGATAAGGATGCTGATCTTAATGGCAAAGTTACTTGCTTCACAGACCACGATGTCCCCTTCAGGTTAAAACCGGTGTTTGACAATCAGTTTCTCCTTGAAACAGCTACTTTCTTAGACTATGAGGCCACCAGAGAATATGCCATCAAAATAGTGGCCTCGGATTCAGGAAAACCACCCTTGAACCAATCTGCAATGCTACTGATCAAAATCAAAGATGAAAACGACAATACCCCGGTGTTCACGCAACCCGTGATCGGGCTCTCCATTCCTGAGAATAACGCTCCTGGAACCCAGCTGACCAAGATAAGTGCTACCGATGCCGACAGCGGCCGCAATGCTGAAATCAGTTACATGCTGGGATTGGATGCTCCCCCGATTTTCAACCTGGATCGCCGTACAGGGATTCTGACAGCCGTGAGGAAGTTGGATAGAGAAAAACAAGATCGCTACTCATTCACAGTGCTGGCGAAAGATAACGGCATGCCACCTTTGCAAACCAATGCCACCGTGACTGTTTCTGTCTTGGACCAAAACGACAACAGCCCCGCTTTCACACACAACGAATACAACTTCTACGTGCCAGAAAATCTACCCATGTACGGCACTGTTGGACTGATCACTGTGACAGATGCGGACTCTGGAGAAAATGCAATAGTGACCTTGTCTATATTAAATGGCAGAGATAATTTCATTATCGATCCTCTCACTGGAGTCATAAGGCCGAATATTACTTTTGACAGGGAGCAGCAAGGATCTTATACTTTTCAGGTGAAAGCGGTGGATGGGGGCAGGCTACCACGCACCTCCACAGCTAAAGTGACTATCAATGTTGTCGATGTGAATGACAACAGGCCTGTTTTCGTCACTCCTTCCACCAACTACTCCTACGATTTGGTTCCGATGTCTGCCAGTCCTGGCTCCGTAGTGACAAAAGTGTTTGCTGTGGACAATGATACTGGGATGAACGCTGAGCTGCGTTATAGCATTATTGGTGGGAATTCACGAGGGTTGTTTATGATCGATCAGTTAACTGGCAACGTCACCTTGAAGGAGAAAGTCATCTCAGCAGATCATGGGTTGCACAGACTGGTAATCAAAGTCAACGATTTAGGGCAGCCTGAATCTTTATACACCATAGCACTAGTGCATTTATTTGTGAATGAAACAGTCACCAACGGATCCTACGTCCAAGAGTTGGTGCGCCGAAACATGGAAACACCGGTTGGCCAAAACGTCGGGGATGGAGACATTACCCCACAAACCAATGACTATGTCAAAATCATCATTGCCATTATCGCAGGCACCATGACGGTGATACTGGTCATTTTTGTGACAGCTCTGGTACGTTGTCGCCAAACTCCTAGGCACAAAGTGGTCCAGAAAAGCAAGCAGAGCGGCGAGTGGGTTTCCCCAAATCAAGAAAACCGTCAGATCAAGAAGAAGAAGAAGAAGAAGAAGCGGTCTCCCAAAAGCCTTCTTCTAAACTTTGTGACCATTGAAGAATCTAAGCCTGATGACCCTGGCCATGAACACATCAATGGTACGTTGGACATTCCTGTAGAGCTAGAAGAACAGACTATGGGAAAATATAACTGGGCCACGACACCAACCACTTTTAAACCTGACAGCCCAGATTTAGCAAAGCACTACAAGTCTGCCACTCCGCAGCCCACGTTTCAGATTAAACCTGAGACTCCAGTACCACCGAAGAAACACCACGTCATACAGGAACTGCCTCTGGATAACACATTTGTGGTGGGTTGTGATTCCCTCTCCAAGTGTTCTTCCAGTAGCTCGGACCCATACAGTGTCTCCGAATGCAGCTGTCAAGGAGGGTTCAAGGCTCCTGGCTCTGTCCACACCAGACAGGTAAGAACAACTTTTGCTTTACATCTTTTTTCTTTGCTTTGTCACCCTCCCTCCTTTCTGATTTAGTTTCTTCCTTGTGTTATAAACTCTGCCCTTAGAATATAGATAAATGATAGATGATGATCGATCAATCAATAGATAGATAGATAGATAGATAGATAGATAGATAGATAGATAGATAGATAGATGATAGACAGGCAGGCAGGCAGGCAGGCAGACAGACAGACAGACAGACAGACAGACAGACAGACACAATAGATAGATAGATAGATAGATAGATAGATAGATAGATAGATAGATAGATAGATAGATAGATAGATAGATAGATACCCGTCTTTCCCTGAAAATAAGACAGGGTCTTATTTTCTTTTGACCCCCGAAATAAGCACTTGGCCTTATTTTTTTGGAGGTCTTATTATTTTTGAAGTGCAGGAGGAGGCAAGTGTGGAGGTCTTATTATTTTTGAAGTGCAGGAGGAGGCGAGCCACCTCATGGCTACTGTGTTGCAATATTTTGGGGGAGGGCTTATTTGATTGCATGCACTCAAAAGCCTGATTGGGCTTATTATCCAGGGAGGTCTTATTTTCAGGGAAACAGGATAGATGATAGATGGATGGATGGATGGATGGATGGATGGATGGATGGATGGATGGATGGATGGATGGATAGATAGATAGACAGACAGACAGATGATAGATAGATAGATAGATAGATAGATAGATAGATAGATAGATAGATAGATGCCCACCCATCTTTCCCCGAAAATAAGACAGGGTTTTCTTTTCTTTTGACCCTCGAAATAAGCACTTGGCCTTATTTTTGGGGAGATCTTATTATTTTTGAGGTGCAGGAGGCAGCAAGTATGGTCACCTCTTGGTTACTGTGTTGCAATATTTTTGGGAAGGGCTTATTGGACTGCATGCACTCAAAAGCCTGATTGGGCTTATTATCCGTGGAGGTCTTATTTTCAAGGAAACAGGATAGATAGATAGATAGATAGATAGATAGATAGATAGATAGATAGATAGATAGATAGATAGATAACTGAGAAGTAAACAGCTTGTGATTCATCAGTACTAAAAGGGAAAAAATGTAGTGACTTTTAGCTACAAGTAAAATTTGATTGCTGAATGTGTGTGTTAGGGGGTAGCTCTTGTCTGCAGATGGCAGTGTGGCACTTCTTCCTTTGCATGCATAAGAGCAGTTCTGCAAAACAAAAGAGAAGTTACAGTTTACTCCAGCTAGCAAAGTATGCTTGGGAATCTAAGAAATCCAGACTTGGTGGAACTCATGAAAGCTCTTCAGGATCACATAAATTGTTCTTAAGGCTGATGGAGTCTGGAATTGGCAATTCATTTCATTGACTTGGATCAGTTCCTCCCAGGTTTCTCAGAAGCAATCCCAATTTTATTGCCCCTTCCCTGCATTATAACTTTTAGGAATTGAGTGTCATTTTCAAGAATAGACATTTACACTGCTGTCTAGAACCCTAAAAACTAGGTGCCTGACACAATCAATGGAAGAAAACAACCCTAAAATTAATCTTGAGTGGGGTAATCACAAATCCAGCTTTTGGAAATGAGCACAGCTGTCCATTCCTACTTTTGCCTGTGAATGGGTTAAAATTGCAGCTCTGATCTGCAAGCGAGGATAAGGAAGATGTTTGTTACTTGGTAAAGATAATGCAATAAAAGCACAGTTCTAAAATGTCCTTGTAGAAACTGAAACTGAGTTAAAAACATTCAGATATGAACTCGCATCATTGCAGGGAGATTGTCACTATTAAAAGAGCCAGAATCTCATTTTTACGAGGTGTAAATCTGTCGCTGGGGATTGGAACTTAGGTCATTCATGGGACATGGAGTTTCTTACCTAAAACTGCTCCAGCTAGGAATTAAGTTTTTTTGAAATTTGCTTACCTTTTTGGTTGCTTCTATTCAAGGTACCCAAATGTTGAAGGAAGTTACAACAATGGTCTTCTGAACTTTTACAATAGGATGACTGTACTTTCACACAACTAGTTATAATCTCAGTTTTATAATGTTATAAAAGGAGTCAGTTTTATTTGGAATGCAAATGGCTGCAAACCAGCATTCTAATTGCATGGCTAAAATTTGCCTTATGCTATTAGGCTACTCTCTTAGGCATCAACGCTTAAGATGTCTCCTATAATTTGGCAACCAGGAAAATCCTAGTCCTGTACATTTTACCCTGTTTCCATGAAAATAAGACCTCCCTGGATAATAAGCCCAATCAGGCTTTTGAGGGCATGCACTAAAATAAGCGCTCCCTGAAAATATTGCAATTCGGTAGCAGCCATGAGGTGACCACGCTCGCTGCCTCCTGCACCTCAAAAATAATAAGGCCTCCCCCAAAATAAGGCCAAGTGCTTATTTCGGGGGTCAAAAGAAAAGAAAACCCTGTCTTATTTTCGGGAAAACACAGTGTATAGTTGTCCTGTCCATTCTAGTTCTTGGTAGCAAAAATATACCCTATAAACTCCCCCTGCTTTAAAAAAAAAAACCTGCTTCTCTTACACATATTTTTCATCATTCTTGACTGTTGCATTTTCCAGTAAAGCTACAACAATTGAACCAGGAACCTTTATGTTGATTCCATTGTTTTTCTTTCTATCCTTTCTCTGCGCACAATCCCCTCTTTCCCCGGGCTTTATGTCTCAATAGTAGTAGTCTAAAAAATTCTCAAGAGGTTGAAGCGCTGTCATGTTGGTGGTAATAACTTCACTTATAAAGACATACATTCTTTCTAGATTCCTTGACTTTAGAGAAGTTCAATAAAACCAAAGGCTCAGGGAAGAGATCCCTTCGGGAGGGGGGGGGATATTTTATAATGATGTGAAAATTGTATTTACCAAACTTTGAACCTACTGTATTTGTACAGCAGAGGGTAATGCAATAGACTGACTTATGATAAAGAAAGTAGATCTCTGGGGAGGTATATGTAGAATGAACCCATATTGGAGATGTGGTTTGTTAGGAAAAGTAATTTATTTTGCTGGCCATTGCTTTTTCCAATGAATTCTGGGAATGTGAACTATTCAGTAGAATATGCAGCAAGTACAATATTTTCAAAACATCCTAGGATGTTGAAGTTTGAGGTATATCTAATAACCTGCTAGGGCAGTTTCTGTGAATAATTGTTCTGTTGAGTGGAAACTTCTGAATCCTCCATAAACATTCAATGCTATCTTTTAGCAATAGGAGCACAACTGCTTTCCTCTCTACTTGCTCAATTGAGTTGCTATTTATCTGATAACAAATAGTAACTGTGTTACTATTATTATTGCTTATTATTATTGCTTACTATTATTATTGCTTATTAAAGATTATTGCCGCATTCCTCCCCCCCCACACCGTTTTCATTTGTTTTGATTTTAAGCACATAACAACCAGTTATATTTTCATGCATAGTTGATGAGGTTCTTCAATGGATCTCATTTGTGGGGCCACTAAGAGGTGTATTATGGGAGTTTAATCGTTTATGCAACAGTAGGCAGTCCCCTGGTCTTCTGATACCCTAGTAAATTGCCAGTGAAGAGTCATGACAAAACATGTCCAAAATTAGTGAGGGAAGGATATCATCATCATCATCATCATCATCATCATCATCATCATCATCATCATCGTTATCCATCATCCCATGAGGTACCACATCCCAAAATTGTTGCCAACTATTTTAATATTTTGAGAGTGAGATAGAAAAGCAGAAACATAATCTTGTATAGCACTAAAACTTTTGAGGGATTTGGTGGGGTTTTTGGGAAGAGTATTGATAGATACCAAACTATCACCAACCTCTAATTTATTCCGGCCAATATTTAGATTTAGGAGGTGCCCCAGAGGTGAAATTCAGCAGGTTCTGGAAAACCGGTAGCGGAAATTTTGAGTAATTTGGAGAACCAGCATATACCACCTCTGGCTGGCCCCAGAGTGCGGAGGGAATGGGGATTTTGCAGCATCCTTCACTGGAGTGAGGAGGGAATGGAGATTTTGCAGTATCCTACCCCTGCCAGTGGTAAAAAAAAAATGAATTTCACCACTGAGGTGCCCCCACCCCCAAAAAGAATTTCAGACCAGGAAATAAGAGTCTGCACAGTGTGCTAATTCAGCTAAACGAAGTGAGGAAAATAAGGCAGAATTTGAAATTGTAAACCAATCCCTGACCATCGACAATGAGTGATTTGCGTTCATTGCATTGGTCATTGCCCGAGGCAGATAGCTCCCTCTACCTAACTGTAGGACCAGGTCTCTTGGCAGCTGATATTCCATAAGCCAATATTTAAAAAATGATGAGGGGAGATGGGTTGGTTAAGACCAAGGCTATTCTCATGCTCTTTCTCTGTTTGCCAGCTCTGAACGTCTTCGCATCAACTGTTAAGTACCGAAGTCGTATACACAATGATGTTAAGCCAGCAAACATGGAAATATGGGCATAGCACGAGAAAAGCCCTTTGTCTTCCCTCCCTGATTGCTGAAGAATTTTATCGTCTGATCTCCAGAGGGTTTTCGAAGTGGCGTTGAACTGTTCAAGCTGCCCTGCTCAAAGGTATTCAGGGCCAGGACACTTAACAATTGGAAGGAATGCAAAGGAAAAGAAAGGGAAAAATAACAAAAACGAAAGACCAAGAGACTGTAGAACATTGTTCTATAATGTTTTTTTTATGCTGAAAGAAAAGGGAGGGTGGGGGAGAAGTGATACTGACCACTACTCTATGTGAATGGTAGTAAAGTATGAGATACACCTTTCATTCTCTTCGGTTGCTTCCAGCCGCATTCTCTTTAATTGATCCATTCCCTTTAATTTATTTACGTTCACGATCTGTGGTCCGTTCCTCCCATTCCTTATTCACATTGAAGAGAGAGAGAAAAGGAGCAATAACAAGTTATGCATATAGACTTGAAACAGACAGTGGTCCAATTCTTTATACTCCCTGCCTTTCTCGATAAAACGGATGGCTTTGTGTGTGCTTCACACTGGGGTTGGAGAAAAAAGGTTATTTATTTTTGGAATATTTTGTAGGAAGACAAAATGGTCGCTGTTCAGAGTAGCCAAATCCGGGGCGGTTGGATTGTTCTTTTGTTTTGATTTACAAAACTTTAGTCTATGTGAGTTCATTTAGAGACTGGTGATCTTCTTGGCATGATGAGAGAGCACTTTCTCACCCCATTCCACACATATTTGTATGAGAGGGAAAATAGACGTTTCCAATTAAAAGTTTCCAGTTAAAAGTTAATACAAGTCAAACTTTCAGGATGAGAAATTTACAATGTCGCCCACCTCCACCCCTAATCAGGAAGAGTCTGGTAGCACATTTGAATAGGTTTATAAATAAGGCATGGCCCTGGAGAGCGTATTGATTATGATCTTTCATAAACACATTGGAGACCTTGATATGATTCATGGCCTGTGTGTGTGTGTGGGGGGGGGGGGTGTCAGGAAATTAATTGGCCTGTTGATTTTGTCTGTCTGTCTCAGTTTAAGAACCAGTTTACCAACCTCCTGTGGTGGGTAAAATGAGGGCCCAGATTGTTGGGGGCAATAGGCTGACTCTGTAAACCGCTTAGAGAGGGCTGTAAAAGCATTGTGAAGCGGTATATAAGTCTAAATGCTGTTGCTATTGTCCTTCCTTCCTTCCTTCCTTCCTTCCTTCCTTCCTTCCCTTCTTTTCTCCCTCCCGCCCTCCTCATGGTTAGAATGCAGTAGAGCAGGCTAACTCTGCCCACTGCCAGGAGTTCGATCCTGACTGGCTCAAGGTTGACTCAGCCTTCCATCTTTCTGAGGTGGGTAAAATGTGGACCCAGATTGTTGGGGGGCAAGAGGCTGACTCCGTAAACCACTTAGAGAGGGCTGTAAAAGCACTGTGAAGTTGTATATAAGTCCAAGTGCTGTTGCTATTGTCCTCCCTCCCTCCCTGTGGTTAGAATGCAGTAGAGCAGGCTAATTCTGCCCACTACCAGGAGTTCGATCCTGACCGACTCAAAGTCGACTCAGCCTTCCATCCTTCCGAGGTCAGTAAAATGGGTACCCAGATTGTTAGGGGAAGTATGCTGACTCTGAAAACTGCTTAGAGAGGGCTGTAAAGCACTGTGAAGCAGTATATAAGTCTAAGTGCTATCACTATTTATCCTCGGTTAACTTTTTTTTTTAAAAAAAAACTTTGCTAATTTTTTTTTAAAAAAAAGATTTAATGCATTGTTAACTCCTTTGAGTTACATTCAAAAGATGGACAGGTGTAGATTTCAATAAAACAAACAAACAAATAAATAAATAATAAATAAATTTGTTTTCGTGAGCTGCTGCTCTCATCATGTGAAGATCCTCTGAAGGTACCATCCAATTGGTTCTGATTTTTGGATAAAATGGACACTGTTCCTCCTACAAGCACAGAAAAGATAAGATGTGGGAGGAACGTAATAATATGAACTAGACCAATGTGCTTACAAAGCAGGCTATCTACCTGACATATATTGTTAATTACTTAAGGTGAAGTTAATATTTTAAAGAGAACCTACATTGGTACAATATATGCTGAATTCCAGTTCTCAAATAAATATAAATATAAATTTTAATGTGATGTATGGCTGTTAACAACAGAGGAAAAATGACTGTGAGAATTGCAAAATTACAGTAATGTTAAAATGGCTTCTATCTCAGTGAATTTTGAAGAAAACAATCCTACTTAATCTGTCCTTGTTGGCATAAGATGCAACATTTTCATTCTTTGTTGGTGTTTATCATATATTGAAAATGTGCACTGCTATGCCTGGTGCAGTTGTGTTAGTATGTTTCCTCGTCCCATCTTTCAGGCAATAAGAAATAGAATACTGTATACTTTATCTAACAAATCTTGCCTTTCTTATACAATTTAACGGGCAAATGCCCACATGGAAAAAAATAAAAATAAAAACACCCGGGAGAAACAGACCTTCTACTTAAACAGAACTGATATTCTTCCTGTATAATTTATTGGACAGAAATTCCGCAAACTTGTTCTTGTTTTCCTTTAAAACTAAAAGGAAAACTTTCCTTTTCCTTAAAGAGGAAAAAGGGGATATAAGGCTATTTTCATTTAAAACAACAACAACAAAACTATTACAGCTAGTCCTCAACTTATGACCGCAGTTGAACCCAAAATTGATGTTGCTAAGTGGACTTTGCCCCGTTCTACAACTTTACTAGCCATATTTGTGTTAAGCGGATTACTGCAGTTGTTAAGTAAATCTGGTTTGACTTTGCTTGTCAAGTATATTGTAAACTAGACTTCAGCGCAAATTCCCACCCGATATTGACTATTGAATTCTTCTGATGGGAAATGGTTACTTCACTCTCTGGTTTGTAAACTATAATCAATTATAGTTTGCAAAAGGGATCATAGGATTTACTGGGTCCATCATAAACCTGAGCCAGTCATCAGGATCCGAATGTAAATCACGTGACTAGGGAGATGATGCCACAGTCGGGAAAATGGTCATAAGTCACTTTTTCAGTGTCGTTGTAACTTTGAACGTTCACTAAGTGAACTGTCGTAAGTTGAGGACTACCTGTGTTCTAGGGGTGCTATTGGAAAAAAAATCATTACATGGGGAAAAAGAGGACTGCGCCCCTAACTGAATTCTTTGTATTTGACTGCCACAAAAGGAAGCCTGTTTTGCACATTTTGTTACTGTATGTGTACCAGGAAAGCAGAAATACACACACACACAAACACAACACACAACACAAACACAGACAGAGTTTTTATTACATGTATTCTCCATGTCTTCGTCTGGAGTTGTTAGGAACTTCATGGAAGCTTCAGACAGTGCAATGTATAGTCAACGCTAACTACTCTGTCGAATCCCTTTTCTTTTCCAACCCACACTGTTAAGAGTGCCTATCTTAAGCTTAATGCAGTCTACGTAGAGATGCTTCCTCAAGATCAGTTCTTCCTTAAAAAGAAAAAAAAATCAACTGGAAGTCCATGATGAGCATAAGAGCTTCGTATGCCCACTGGAATTCAGTACACCGGTGGTTCTCAACCTTGGTATCAGGATCTCCAGCAGGGGATGTGATGTTTCCCAGGGGTTTTGCAAAAGGCTTGAAGAAATCTTATGATTTATTTTTTTTTGGGGGGGGGGATGTCCATGTCCATGGTCTTTGGCCACAAATGGTATTTAAAGGGGGAGGGGATCTACGGGAAAGAAAAGGTTGAGAATCACTTCAGTACACAATTTTCAAGGAGGATCGTGAGCTTTGGTATGTCTGAATAAAAAAAATACTTGCACGCAATAGCCTTTATATTTAATTGAAAACTCAATATCTAATGTAACCACACTTTAAAGCCAATTTGCTGTACTCCACTTCCTCTCCTGTCCAACAGTATATTGTAAACTAGACTTTAGTGCAAATTCCCACCCAATATTGACTATTGAATTCTTCTAATGAGAAATGGTTACTTTGGCTCTCTGGTTTGTAAACTATAATAAATTATACAAAGGATACATATATATTGTCATTTATCATATCGCACAGCATATATTTAGAGGGGGCTATTGAGGGGAGGGAAAGAAGCAGGTAGGTTATTTAACCCGTTACGAGGAATCACATCTCTTTGGTTTCACTAGGAGTGGTTTTCTCTATAATTACCGTTTATATCTTCGTATTGAACATAGGATCCTAACTGGAAGAAACATCTGGTTGCAAGGACACACCTTTTCACATGCATACAGAAGAAAGAAACAACAGCTTTCTCTCTCTCCTAATTCAATGTAGATATTTTGTTCTGGGACTTGATGTTCAATACAAGGATGATGTTTGAAACACCTTTTGCCCAGCCTCTCTGTGATGCTCCAGATGTGAGCATTTCAACTCCTAGAATTTTCAGCCATGCCCAGTTGGTCTCTGCACATCTGGATAATGCCCAGATTGGACCAGGTTCCAAGAGAGGCAGACAAATGTGTCATTCTTTGGAGTGAGATCACATGTTTTTAAGCACCAGGGAATTCCGTTCCATTTTCAAATCGGTTAGTAACGTGTTGTTTTCGCCAATGTTCTGCATGAAAATTGATGCACATTTTATTTCCAAAGTATTCTGTTGCAAAGCTTTTCCCCGCATGTACACAGTTTTCTTTAATTCACACCTGTAGTCCCCCCCCATTAACATGCACATTTTTGTATGATGATTTTTAACTGTAGAACCGCAACACGAAATTAGTGTGAAAACTGAAGGATAATTATCTTACATTATTGCTTTGGAATGTGTAAATGAGCTGAGCTTATATTAAAAATGTAAAGTAAATGAAATTCATCCCCATGAGGATCAGGTGATGGGAGGCAATCCAAATGGGCAAGTCAACAGAATATAGTATATGCTTAAAACTTTAATTTAATTACTGTGATTTTAGGAAGTGGGTAGAAAGAATAAGAAGGGCAACTGGTAGGGAGCGAGAAGCACCCTCCCAATGAAGGAGAGCTCTAGGGTGGGAAATAAGGGCTTTGACTCAACTACCATTAATTTGAACTGTTGAAGTAAGTACACTGTACAGTGTATGAATGTAGGTACATTGTACAGCTCTGTCAGGCATGAAGAGTTCAAGTTGGGTAAAGGTTGTGTCGAACTCTAGAGGGAGGTGCTCATTTCTGTTTCCTAGCTGAGAAAGCCGGCATTGTCTGAAGATGCTTCCATGGTCATGTGGCCACCATGACTATACACCCGAAGCACACGGAATGCTGTTATCTTCCCACTAAAGTGGTACCTATGTATCTATTCACATTTGCAAACTTTTGAACTGCTAAGTGGGCAGGAGCTGGAGCAAATAATGAGAGCTCATTCCATCCCACGGCTGTTGGGTCTCAAACCTGGGCTATTGGCTTTCCAGTTGACCATCTCAGCATCCTTAATCATTGATCCACTGTGCCCCCCCCCCTCAAATTGACTACCTTATTGCAATTCTGTCTATAATACATGAATTCCAGTTCACACATCATACACACACCATCCTATCCTATGCATTTGATATCTTTGGTCTAGGGGGAAAGCTTTGCTTTAGTCTCTATCACGTTTCCTTGTGTCATTTTTCCCCCAGTCTTTGAAAATGATTGCTTCTCTCTCCTAGGATATTATTAATCTTCTTGTCCTTGGAAAAACAACACATTATTTTGTTCTACGTCTTTATACAATATGTTCATGCAAAAGTTGAAAAGCAGGGCCTGAACCTTATCTTGTGGTACCCTAAGCAGTTCAAACCACAGTTTGATTCAGGCTGATATTTGTAGCAAAGCACAATAGCTTATTTCACAAGTTGTGTTGGGTTTTTTAAATGAAAAAAAAAATGAAAAAAAATCTCCAGGATTTGTATTATGTGTCAGCTGAGCCTATATTTCATATCACTTCAAGCAGCTAATGCTTCTTGGTGATCCAGGTGATGAACCTATGTATTCTACCTGGCTTTGAAGAAGATTGAGTTCAAAAAAGCTATCTTTCCAGCATTCGGCATCGCCTTGGTATTAAATCTGTGACTTTCCTTGTTGACTTGAGGATGAGAATATCACTAGAAATTTAGCTATTGGTTCTGGAACTTAAGCAGTAGTATGGAGAAGCAGACGATATATAAATCTGTTGCTAAACAGACATCCTGTCTGAAATAAATAAAAAGTTGAATAGATGTGCATCATTTTTTAAAAAGAAGTAAGGAAGTTTGCAGTGATAGACAAGACTAAAAAAATGTATCTAATATTTTTCACCATGTATATCCCTATATATCACCTGTCACTTTGTCAATTGTTAGGTGAAGAGACACACCTTAAGTATTGTTATATATTTTTGTCATATTTACTGACTTGGTTCTAATCAGTTGGTCTTCCCAAGAGGATTTATCAAAGCAACAGCTACTCTCTGGTACTAAAGCACAGTTCACTGAGGCAGTGAAGATGCACATAGGTCAAGAGGAACATAGATTACTTTTTTTGATCATGTAACTATCAGTCCAGAGCATGTGGCATCATGGCACAGCCCAGGTGGCGCAGTGGTTAGAGTGCTGTACTGCAGCCACTTCCAGCTGACTGTTATCTGCAGTTCAGTGGTTCAAATCTCACCGGCTCAGGGTTGACTCAGCCTTCCATCCTTCCGAGGTGGGTAAAATGAGGACCCGGATTGTTGTTGGGGGGAATATGCTGACTCTGTAAACCGCTTAGAGAGGGCTGAAAGCCCTATGAAGTGGTATATAAGTCTAACTTATATACCACTTCCCACGTTCCCCCCCTCCTTTGGATTGTGAGCCGCCCTGAGTCCCCCCAGGGAAAAGGGCGGCATACAAATAAACACAAAATACAAATACAAATAACTGCTATTGCTATTGCTATGGCATCCCACAAAGTGTTCGTTTCCTACATCTTTTTTTTTTGTACTTTTGTGAATCACAAAGAAAATCAACATTTTTTTCTTCCTTTGCGTAAGCCTTGGATTGGATGGGCCTAAAAATATTTTTGGGGAACTTTTGAGGGGATGGGGGGAGGGCAGAGTTTTTTCAATGCTTAAAAGGAAAATCTCACTGAATTGCTTTGTTAGCTTGGGGAGTTAAGGCTGAGATTTCCTGATAGTTAGAACAAGGATCAGTAGAACAACTTGCCCCCTTGAGGCTGTGAGACACTGGAGATTTTAGTTTCAGTTTCAGTTTCAGTTTATTGCATTTATATGCCACCCTTTTCCCCCGAAGGGGACTCAGGGCGGCTCACAACTCGAACCGGGAAAGGGGGATACAGACAAAAAAATTAAAAACAACAAGCATAACAATATATAATTTAAAACTCACAACAGTCATACCATTCGAGACGGGGGCAACAGCTCTTTAGCCCCAGGCCTGTCAGAACAGCCAGGTTTTGAGGGCTTTGCAGAAGGCCTGGAGGGTGGTGAGGGTTCGAATCTCCACGGGGAGTTCGTTCCAGAGGGTCGGAGCAGCCACAGAGAAGGCTCTCCTCCGGGTAGTCGCCAGTCAACACTGGCCGGCGGATGGAATTCGGAGGAGGCCTAATCTGTGGGATCTAATCGGTCTAGTGGAGGTAATTGGCAGCAGGCGGTCTCTCAAGTACCCAGGTCCCAATCTTTAAAGAAGAGATTGGACAGCCACGTGTCTAAAATGGTATATAGAGCTGCTTGCTTGAGCAGGGTGTTGGACTAGAAGACCTCCAAGGTCCCTTCCAACTCTGTGTTACTTTTTTCTAGTATTGGCAAAACTTTCCTGGTATTAGTTCTTCACCATTCAACCCACAGGGACTGAGTGCCAAGATCAAACATGGATTGAGTGTGTCACTTAGCAGCCAGAAATATTCCACACTTTGATGTCTTCAGAAGTTAAAAGGTGGTTCAATGTCTGTCTATTGAGTGTCTGTCTATTCAGTAACCCTAGGTGGGAGCAGGAGGGCATATAGATCATAGGCAACTGGACTTCATGAGGTGTTTCCTCTTCTGGAGGCACCTTGTGCCATATCTCTAAGATGTCTCACCCCAAATGTAGCATCATGCCTTGACTTTTTAGTTGAGATGGAACCCATTTTCCCCAGTAGGCAAGTTCTAGCTGTGCAAACTGTAATTTCTGTCAATACACAATGCAGGAGATGGAGATAGTCTCCCTGACCTGGAGTGGAACATCGCTTCATTTCAGAAAAGCATTTTGAAGGGGTGGTTCAGTCAAAAACTTGTACACCAAAGCATTCCTCTGAAGATTTTTAATAATCCTAGTAAACAGCTCATCCTATCTTCTCAGAGTGGACCTTGGAGAAATCCAATTTTCTGTTTTAAACAAGGATTCGGTTTGATGCGACAGCATTCATTTTCAGAGAAATGAGCAGATGTGGATAACTGTCTTTTGTTCTTGGGTATGGAATATTAGCAACATATGGACATAATAGAATAGAATAGAGTAGAGTAGAGTAGAGTAGAATAGAATAGAACAGAACAGAACAGAACAGAACAGAACAGAACAGCAGAGTTGGAAGGGCACTTGGCAGTCTTCTAGTCCAAACCACTGCTTAGGCAGGAAACCCTACGCCACTTCAGACAAATGATTATCAAATATCTTCTTCAAAACTTCCAGTGTTGGAGAATTCACAATTTCTGGAGGCAAGCTGTTATACTGATTGATTGTTCTCACTATCAGGAAATTTCTCCTTAGTTCTAAGTTGCTTCTCTCCTTGATTAGTTTCCACCCATTGCTTCTTGTCCTGATCTCAGGTGCTTTGGAGAATAGCTAGACTCCCTCTTCTTTGTGGCAGCCCCTGAGATATTGGAAGACTGCTATCATGTCTCCCTTAGTCCTTCTTTTCATTAAACTAGACATACCCAATTCCTGCAACTGTTCTTCATATGTTTTAGCCTCCAGTCCCCTAATCCTCTTTGTTGCTCTTCTCTGCACTCTTTCTACAGTCTCCACATCTTTTTTATATCATGGTGACCAAAACTAGATGCAGGATTCCAAGTGTGGCCTTACCAAGGCATTATAAAGTGGTATTAACACTTCACGTGATAGACGTGATTCTATCCCTCTGTTTATTCCTATTGTATTTTGGTATCATTTGGAAGAACAGACTCTGCTAGTTCAGCAAGAAGCTATAAGAGCTAAACAAAGGGGCTTGCTCCACTTTTTAAGCAATGCTTTTCATCCAGATTTTGGGTTGGGGGTGGGGAGACCAATTTTGCTGATGTGGGAAAATATAGCAGGCCCTATCATTAAGCATGGGGAGCCATTCGGCTCGGATACCAAGTTTTTTTTTCCTCAGAGGTATCCATGACATGAATGAATTGCACTCTCTTTCTCTTAATCAGTAGACAGCACTGTGGGTCAGAAACACACAGCCAGGATTTGCTGAGTCTTTGTTGTGGCAATGATTTGTTGTTGTTTTTTTACTGGATTCCATCCAGAGAAGGCCAATTTTCATAGGATCGATGTAGGTCTTCCTTTTGATCACCAGAGAAGTCCTACATCAATGACATTGCCAATCTATTTTTCATGATGCAGTATATAAATTTATTGGTTCACCGACAAATCCGCGGACGAAAAAAGTGCGCTGACAAAACCACGGCAAGAAATCGCGCCCACAACAGCGCGCCGACAACAGTGCGCTGACAAAAGTGCACCTTCAACAAACAACTCGAAAACAACGTAATAACACTAAACCTAACCTAACCCTAACCCAAACCCAAACCCTAACCCTAACCCTAACCCTAACCCTAACCCTAACCCTAACCCTAACCCTAACCTAACCCTAACCCTAACCCTAACCCTAACCCTAACCCTAACCCTAACCCTAACCCTAACCCTAACCCTAACCCTAACCCTAACCCTAACCCTAACCCTAATCCTAATCCTAATCCTAATCCTAAACCTTACCTTAACCGTAATCATGCTTTTGTCAGCGCACTGTTTTGTCAGCGCGCTGTTGTGGGCGCAATTTTGACGACGTGGTTTTCTCACCGCAGTTTTGTCAGCGCGCTTTTGACGTGCGCGCATTTGTCGGGTCACGAATTTATCTTCACTTGGAGACTAAAAAGGCATGGAGGTCTTCAAATCTATAGCAACAGACTTTCTCGGAAACAGCAAGGCAGATGACTATGAAAAACACATGGAAAATTTGCTTAAGTCCTATGAAGCACTTATGTCATATAAGCCAATAGGTGCAAATATGTCGTTGAAAATTCACTGCTTACACTCGCATTTGGACAATTTTTTTTTTAAGCTGTGCGGCAGTGATTTTGATCTGCATGGAGAGATACCCCAACTATATTCCCCCTTCTCTATCCTTTTTCTTCGGTTTTTCAGCACTGAAGTCTCAAAATGGCCTCAGCCAGACCCGCTTCAGGGTTGACACACTTATCTGAAAGAGTATAGGTTCTCCTGCTTGAGCAGGGGGCTGGTCTAGAAGACCTCCAAGGTCCCTTCCAGCTCTATTCTGTTCTAATTTTGCATTCTAGAAGGAAATTCAGGAATTGTAGCCAAGTGAGGATTGCACCAAGGATGCTTACATATTGGTTTTTTTTTATAGGGAGACTTAGTTAGGGAACCACTGAAGCAAAAAATCGTAACACAGTGGATGTCAACATATAAAAGAGTTTCCTTGGATGTATGGCAGGAAATGTGCACGCAAATCCTCTCAAATGTTATGTCTATCATATACGGCAGCCCAATTATTAAAAAGCATTTAGCAACGAAGAATGATAGATTGGTTACAGTTATTTGGCTTTGAAATACTAACTTGGCAAAGATGAATATGTGCTTAGTTGTTTACGAAATTCCAGCATCTGTCCTTACAATCCTCTTACAAGAAGGGGGGGAAAAAAGCAGTTCAGAATTAACAAATGGCAACATGGATTTTGAAAAGGAGATGGAATCCAGCAGATTATCTACCAGGGAAAGATTTGGTTTTGTTGTTTTTGTTTTTCCTCTGTTAACTCCTTTTAACCTTTGTGTTAAACTGGATTCATCCTTTGCAATGTTTTAAATGCTACCGACGCTTCGGTAGCAAGAAACATTTTAAAAGGCATTGGAGAGCTTGAAGAAAAGCTAAAGATATTTTTAACTGAATTTGCAAGACAGCCAAGTGCAGTCTTCAAAACAGTGTGTGTGTGTGTGTGTGTGTGTGTGTGTGTATACATACATACATACATAAATACATACATACATACACCACACACACAGACATACACATACACATATACAGACATACACATACATATATATACACACCAGTGGTGGGTTTCAAAAAAAAATAGAACCTCTTCTGTAGGTGCGGCCTGCTTTGTGGGAGTGGCTTGCCGGCCATGTGACTGAATGGGAGTGGCTTGCCAGTCATGTGACTGGGTGGGCGTGGCCAACTTGTAAAATGTGGTGAAACTCGCTTAATAATGCTCTTGCTTAGCAACCAAAATGTTGGCTCAGGAACTCTGGCATTTGAACCACGCAAGTCTTAAAGCTGTCAAGTTAGAAGACCCTTGCACCCCTAACCCTTTAGAAAAAAAACCCCAGGGGTGTTCAAACTTGAAAGCTTTAAGACTTGTGGACTTCAACTCCCAGAATTCCTCTTCCAGTCATGTTGGTTCAGGAACTCTGGCACTGAAGTGTGCAAGTCTTAAAGCTGTCAAGTTACAAGATCCTTGCACCCCTAACCCCTTAGAAAAAACCCCCCAGGGGTGTTCAAACGTGACAGCTTTAAGACTTTAAGGTTTAGATAGGACTCTTAGAGGCAGGTGGGGCAAGCATGGTGCGGACGGGCAGGGGGAGGAAGCTGGAACTGTTCTAAATGGCATGGTAGATTTGTGGAACCTCTTCTATAGAAGAGGTTAGAACTGGCAGGAACCCACCCCTGATAAACACACACACACACACACACACACACACACACACACACACACTTTTACATACACACCCACAAACATGAGAGAGAGGGAGGGAGGGAGAGGGAGAGGGAGAGAGAGAGGGGGGGTTATATGTCCTGTTCCAAGTAAATACAATTCCTTACAATTTCTGGTGAACCTTATTTTAAAATTGATTTACTTGGACATTCCTGGGTTTGGTGATCAAAAAATATCACCTATGACTGTTGAACAAATCTCTCCTTCCTTTCCTGTATGTGCTCCTGTTAACATTGAAATGGTTTCCAAAATATAGAATAAAAAAGCAAGGAAAAAAAATCATCAGCCCACTCATGCCAGCCTGTCCCCTTGACGGTTAAAATATTTTTTTTTTCCAGAATTGTTGCCCTACGGCAACAATAGGTGATGATGTGATTAAAATTATTTATTCAAGTAAATAGAGTGAAAATATAAACATAAGTCCTGACCACAGCCAGTTCCTTCCTCTCAGGCCCAACCAACTACATTCTTATGGTGATGATAAGCAGTTCCAAAATAGAACTGATTAAGACGATTAAGGGCCTGGAGCAGTGGTGGGTTCCTACCGGTTCGCACTAGTTCAATAGAACTGGTTGGTCAAATCTACCAAACCGGTTAGAAGAGGTTCCACCAGTGGACCCGGAAAGCAGGCTACACCTACAGAAGAAGTTCCAAAAAATTTTGAAACCCACCACTGGCCTGAAGACTAAAACTTATGTAGAACAGTTGCAGGTATTGGGTATGGCTACTCTAAAGAAAAGGACTACAGGGGATATGATAACTATGTTTGAGGGTCTGCCACAAGGAGGGGGGGAGGTCAACCTATTTTCCGAAGCACCAGAAAGCAAACAAGATGAAATGGATGGAAACCAATCAACCTAGAACTAAGGAGAACCTTCCTAACAGTGAGAATAATTAACCCATGGAACAGCTTGCATTCAGAAGTTGTGGATGCTCCATCACAGGATGTTTTTAAGAAGAGATTGGACAGCCATGAAATGGTATAGGTCTCCTGCTAGAGCAAGTGGTCGGATGAGAAGATCTCCAAGGTCTCTTCCAACTCTTATTATTCTATATTCCATTCCTCACTGTGACCAAGAAAACTTTCAGTAGGAACAATGCATGGAACATTAAAACATTGCAATGAATCAAATAAAATCAAAAGTTCTACATCTTCATCAGCATCTTGGCATGTCTAAGCTCCTTGGCCTTAGAGAGAGGGATACAGTAAAGGAATTTGCAGCATGGATGTGCTTCAAACTTCGATGTTGCAAAATGTTCTTCTGTCCCAAAGGTGATTTTTCAAGAGACAATTGGACTTTCTGTTTTTTCCCTTTGAAGACGTTTTGTTTCTCATCCATTCTTTGCTTCAGAGCTGAAGAATTATCTTCCAAGAAAACCCAAGAAAGTTCAGTTGCCTCTTTAAAAAGCATCTTTGGAACAACCATGACCTGGATGATGGAGAATCTCCATAGACATTCCTTGCGAAAGGTTTCTACAGTCATCTCAAAGGGCTCCCCCCCAAAAAAAAGGACAACTGAACTTTGTTGTGTGTGTTTTATTCCTTTGAAAATATTTCACTTCTCATCCAAGAAGCTTCCTCAGTTCTTTAGATGGACCTTGGAGGTCCATTCTTCATGCATGGACATTCATTCAAAGAAGATGAGAAGTGAAACATCTTCAAATAAAAGCTAGAAAGTCCAGTTGCCTCTTGAAAATGCACCTTTAGGAGAACCGTAACCTGGATGACTCCATAATCTCTTGTTCTGACCCCCTCCTCTGTCCAGTAATGAATGCCGAGACAAGCTTAACTGGAATGTCCTTTAATAGCAAGACACCAACTCCTCGGTGGCTGAAAGCCAAGCATAACAAACAGATAAGGACCTTGGCAGCAACTCAGACAAACTCAGGCAGCAATAAACACAGATAAGGCTTGGCAGCAATCCAGCCTGCCAAGCTCACAGTATTGTCCTCCGACATTCAATTCCTGCGTTGACTTCTGCAAAGAGAGCTGTGTGCACAAGTAGCTTTTTATAGTCTGTAGCGGAGCCTAATGACCACTAGCTGAGTACAATCACCTCCTGTAATTGCGTAATTGTTCCTGATGCCTAGTAGCTCTTCGATGGTGTGCATCCAGGAACAACTCACTACTGGCCTCCGGCTCACTCTCCCTTGTCTCCTCCCCTCTGGTCCAAGGCTCAGATGCCTCCTGGTGGCCAACCAGCCTCTCTGCACCCAGCTCGGAGTCGGAACCCTTTCCAGGGTCCTCCACCTCCTCCAGAGCCGACTCAGAGGGCCCCTCGCTGTCGGAGTCTGGTGGCAGCTCCAACGGCTCCTCCTGGGCCACAACAATCTCCATAGACAAAATGCTGTTCTGCACCCACCTCTATAAGGCCGAAGAGCTTAGACATGCTAAGATGCCAATGAAGATGTCGTTTTGATTTGAATTGATTCGTTGCCACATTTGTTCATGACTTTGACATTGCAAGAAGGTCTCAAGACTATTTCTCCTCTCGCAATTTTTCTAGTACAGAGGATCTGATGCAGATTTCTTGCTGGATTTCCTGGGCCTGAGTGAAGTTTGAATGATTGTGTTCCCCATCAAGAGCTGCACCTGTTGGCCTCTGGCCCGTTTTCAATCTAAGATTACTATATGGCAGTTAAAGCTGTCCGCGTTAGGAGCTGATTCAATAAATACGTATCAACAATGGTGCCTCTGTGCATTTGTGCATACAAATATTTTTAAAACTGTCCATTGCTTCCTCATAGGCAGAATCCAAAGATAATTACAATGCATCAATAAAGAAAAATGGTTTTGACTTGAGTGCCTTTATAGTCTCTGAATTGCAGTTCACACCTCTCTAGCAGTGCAAGCAATTTTTCCATTTCTTCTAATGCCTCAAAAATTATAGTCTTTTTCTCAACAATAAATCTAAATTACCATCTTCCTCCTGCCTCTGTCTTGTGCCTCTGTCCTACACATGCCTCATAAAAATCACTTCTGGAAATTTCCAGACTCGTTCAACAATGACCAGCGTAAAAACTACAACAAATGTTGGATCTCGCTAGGGAGTTTCTGCGCACACTTTGTGCTGCACAAAGTCACACTGAAAAAGTATAGGGGGTTGGAAAACAGCATCTTTTAAGAAAGAAGCGAATGGGTCATCTGGGTGAACTTGTAAAAATAGCCAGAGACTTCTGAATTCAAATGCATACAATGACACAAAGATCAACGTTCAGTTGAAACCACAACTTTTCTTGCTCGGCTTAATGGATTGTTGTGGCCCACCAGTGGCCAGCAGAGTTGGCAGCAAATTCAGACAGTGAGGAGGTTGGGGAGGAACATGGACCAGTCCTGGAGTCTGGGGAAGGCTCTGACGAGGGCTCTGTGTCGGAGGCAGAGAGGGGATCAGAGCCGTATGCCAGTTATCAGCTGCCTTCAGAGTCAGACATCAGTGGGGCAGATGAACAGCTGGAGTCTGTTCCCAGTGTGCGCATGCAAAGAGTTGCCAGGTGAAGGGAACAGCTAAAGAACAGGAGTCGACTTGGGAGTAAGGCCACAGGTGGACAGTGAATGGCCTCTTCCAGAGCAAATAAAAGAGGAGCGAAAGGGGAGTGGAGTTTGCAGGAGACAATTAGTTCATTTCTGCATTCTTGCCAAGTATTGTGGTGTCTGAAAGATATCAGCCTGGCCACTCTCCAAGCCTGATAAAGGTTGGTAATTGCGAACTCCCTTGAAAGACTGTGAGTCGGGACTTCACTGGAGAGGAAGTCACTGTAATAATGGGTTTATCAGAACAAGGATTTGGCTTCATGCTGCTGAAGAAACCTACGTCAAAAGATGGACAATCAACCATGAGGATGCTATGACGGGCATAAGAACAAGGACCATTCTCATGAGGCACTTTTTTCCACATTGTCACTTTGAATGGTTGTGAACCAAGGACTACCTGTATCCAACCCTCTTTCCCACTTTGGAACAAGTTCAAATCAACGCCCTTCCTCAAATGGAGTGAGAGAAGTTATACGAAAATGCGACTTCCTATCGTCTACTGAAAGCCTGACGCTTTATTTTATTCTTCCTCACGGAGCAAAAGGCAGCTTGAAGCTGTACCAAATTAAGAGAGAGGTTCCTCTTCCTGATTTATGATATTTTTAATCTGCCTAATAACTTGACTGTGTCTGTCCAATGTCTTCCTGAGGCCAGCTTGTATGTCATCTTCCAGATTGATCCTGCATTTAGCTTAGGTTTCAAGGGGATAACATTCACAGCCTTTGGCAGAGTTGTTGGGGGGCGGGGGGGGGGAGAGGTAACCAATGTTCCCGTAGTGGTGATGTACTTTGTAGGAGATAAAACACATTAAAATTTCTCATTTTTAACTTTCCTGCCAGTGACATTGGGCAGATTTTAATAAGAACTGATAGATGGTTTCCTCGGCGAAGTTAGCTATAATTAGAAGCGAGGCAACATTATTATATGTTGTGTCCGACACTTACAATTATTGTACTGTGATTTTTCCCAGCATCACTCGTTTGGTTGTAAAGTCAACTAAACAATAATTCTGTTTATTTGCATTCACAAATAAATGGGTCCATTCCTGAGGAGGAAAACCTCTTTAGGAAAACAAAATTTAAATACAGGCTGTCCAGATTGTTCAGTGACGGTTTCAATAGCACTAAAAAAAGTGATTTATGATCATTTTTTACTGACCTTTTAGCATCCCCATGATTATGTTTAACAACTGACTCATACCTATGATGGTTGCTGTGTCCCAAGGTCATGGGATCACCTTTTGCGATCTTTTGACAAGCCAAGCAGTGGTTGGATTCTTTTTTTTTTTTTTTTACTACTGGTTCTGTGAACATGGCTTGGTGGGCATGGCAGGACAACGATACTGTAAAATCTCCATTCCCTCCCACTCCAGGGGAAGGATACTGTAAAATCTCCACTCCCACCCACTCCAGGGGAAGGATACTGTAAAATCTCCACTCCCACCCACTCCAGGGTAGGGATACTGTAAAATCTCCACTCCCACCCACTCCAGGGGAAGGATACTGTAAAATCTCCATTCCCTCCCACTCCAGGGGAAGGATACTGCAAAATCTCTATTTCCACCCCACTCCAGGGGAAGGATACTGCCAAATATCCACTCCCTTCCCACTCCAGGGAAGGAGACTGTAAAATCTCAATTCCCTGCCACTCCAGGGGAAGGATACTGTAAAATCTCCACTCCCACCCACTCCAGGGGAAGGATACTGTAAAATCTCCACTCCCACCCACTCCAGGGTAGGGATACTGTAAAATCTCCACTCCCACCCACTCCAGGGGAAGGATACTGTAAAATCTCCATTCCCTCCCACTCCAGGGGAAGGATACTGCAAAATCTCTATTTCCACCCCACTCCAGGGGAAGGATACTGCCAAATATCCACTCCCTTCCCACTCCAGGGAAGGAGACTGTAAAATCTCCATTCCCTCCCAATCCAGGGGAAGGATACTGTCAAATCTCCACTCCCTCCCCACTCCAGAGGAAGGATACTGTCAAAAATCCATTTCCACCCCACTCCTGGGGATAGGATACTGTAAAATCTCCATTCCCTCCCACTCCAGGGGAAGGATACTGTCAAATATCCACTCCCTCCCCACTCCAGGGGAAGGATACTGTCATATCTCCATTCCCACCAACTCCAGGGGAAGGATACTGTCAAATCTCCACTCCCACCAACTCCAGGGGAAGGATACTGTCAAATCTCCACTCCCTCCCCACTCCAGAGGAAGGATACTGTCAAATATCCATTTCTACCCCACTCCCGGGGATAAGATACTGTAAAATCCCCATTTCCTCCTGACTCCACTAACCTGCTTTCCAGTTCTGCTCTCCTGTGCAGGGCAACAAAAGAAGACCCAGCTGATCAGCTGGGACTCCAATCAGCTGGGACTCGGGAGGCAGTAAATAGATAAGGGGCAGGGACAGCCAAGGTGGTATTTGCCGGTTCTTCGAACTGCTCAAATTTTCCGCTACCGGTTCACCAAAACCGTTCAGAACCAGCTGAATAGCACTTCCGAAGTCAAGTCAATAGGGAAACCAGATTCACATAAGTAACTGGGTTACTAACTCATCAGTGTAACCAATGAGGCAAGAAAGGTCGTAAAATGAGACAAAATTCACTTAATGTCTCACTAAACAACATAAATTTTGGGCTCAGTTGTGATCGTAAGTTGAGGACTCCCTGTAACTTGGACTGGGGTTACTCTAGTGTGATTAACCGTCAGAAAAGGATGAGACTTGATCCCTTGTAAAAAGAAACAACTCTGATGGATTGTAACTATTTTGTTGTGTTTTCCATCTTCTTAAATCAAATACATTTTCTCCCTGGGCAAGCGGAGTGGCGGGTTGAGAATAATCCCAAATAAATCAGAGTTATGCTATAAATGTCTGTAAGGATGAACGTCCAGCACCTTTGTTTTTGTCTTATTAAGACGAAGAGTTACTGTCAAAGTTTGATGAAGTTCGAAGTGCCAAGATTGTAACAAAACACCACATATATCAATTGCATCTGGCCAAAGGAAAAAGAAAGAAAGGAAAAGGAGGGAAAACGGCTTTATTAAGACGAAACCCTGATGAAAAAAATGCCATTTAGCTTAGATTTTTTTTTTTTAGCAAGCAAATCCTGAGAGCGTAAACATCAAGGCGGTAAATTATGTTTAATGGAGTTCATTTGTGTAGACTGAACTCTGAAGAATCAATCACCCCATGTGTGGTTTTTGTTTTTAATATGAGGGAAGCAGGTTGGCTGACCTTGGTGACAGGAAAAATAGAAAAATGTCACCCGCCTTTGTGTAGTTGTGCGCGGCATTACCGATGTTCGGATTCTGGATTCTTTATTTAGCACACAGGGGCTTAAATGTGATGATCCATGGTTCAAGTTAAGGATGAGCTGAATGTTCTCTGGGGACGTTTAATTCAAACTCAGGGCTGGGAAGCCGGGATAAAAAGGCTTCCTCAAATGGCAAATGGCATTTTCCCCCAGAAGAGCCTATGCGTAATGTTATATATGATAATATGGCATCAATCAAATGTCTTCGAGGGCATTTCTGGTGGGTGGGGAAATGGTGTTTATTTATTCCAATGAACGTCACTAGGTATCTAGCCTCACATTTCTCTAGTACACTAGTTGGAGGGGATGTGTGGAGATCAGTGATGGATCAAAGCAATGGTACACATTTCAAAACGAATGAATAAACAATGAATGATAGAGATTCCGAGCCAGTTATGGCAAATGCTTAGCGAGCCCAACATTTCCCAGTGAAGGATGTGAAGGAAACCCATTTTTTTTTCCTAAAGGGAAATGATTTACTCGAGAGAATTCCGTGGCAGCATAGATAACTATAATCGTGAAGTCCATTACTGTTTAGAGGAGGCACACCTATATATTATGGTGGAAAGTCACATATAAATGTAAATAGAGACACCGGAATAATTGTGTAAATCATAGAATCAGCCGGCATTATATTATGCTAAACAAGCAAAGGGGAAAAAATATGGAACAAGTTATGCAGATTTCCTTAAAAAAAAAAAAATGTAACACTGATGGAACGCATTACCATATGACTATATTTGCAGGAATAAGGATGATTCTTGAACTTTGATCATCCTATTCATTTGGGTGGGTGGATTTAGCCCCTAAAACAGGGGTGTCAAACTTGATTTCATTGAGG
This sequence comes from Thamnophis elegans, assembly GCF_009769535.1. Taxonomy (NCBI): domain Eukaryota; kingdom Metazoa; phylum Chordata; class Lepidosauria; order Squamata; family Natricidae; genus Thamnophis; species Thamnophis elegans. The sequence goes on along the minus strand of NC_045552.1, from coordinate 51,760,083 downwards.
AACATATCAGATTTGTGTTTGATGGCAGTGGGGGGGGGGAGGTGGGCATGGCCAGCTTGATGTCACTTGTTTCGGGGGCATCTGTGGTGGCCTGAGCACTCTGCCAGTGAAAACGGAGCTCGGGAGGGCCACACACCACCCTCCCGAGGTCCGTTTTCACTGGCAGGGGATTTCAGGAGGCCATCTCAGCTGTTGTGGCCCTTCAGCTGCCAGTGGAACTGGTGGCAGATTCAGACAATGAGGAGGTTGGGGAGGAACGTGGGCAGTTCTGGAGTCTGAGGAAGGGTCTGATGGATGCTCTGTGTCAGAAGCAGAGATAGAGCCAGGGCCTTCTGACATTTCCCAGCCACCCGAGAGGAATCTGCCTTTGGAGGCAGAGATAAGGGGGGAGGAAGAACAGCAGGGGCTGTTCCAGATGCGCGTATGTGCAGAGCTGTTAGGAGAGGAGAACAACTGAGGACAAGGAGTTGACTCAGGAAGAAAGGCACATGAGGATGCTGAATGACTCCTCCCTGGCTGGGGAATAAATAGAAGGAACAGGGAGTGGTGGTTGTAGGAGACAACAGTTCGGATTTCGGAAGATTTTATTCATTGTGTTTCATGCCTCAGAGACTGCTTGCCAGAACTTGATTCACAGCTTTGCAGCTGGAAGTTCCCAGCCTGGCAATTATCTCAAGGAACTGATAAGGTCTGTTACTGCAGTAAACTCTTCGAAGTATTAATAAGAACTGATGGATGGTTTCCTTCGTGAAGTTAACTATAATTAGAAGTGAGGCAACATTATTATATGATGTGTGGGACATTTAACAATTATTGTACTGTGATTTCTCCCAGCGTCACTTGTTTGGTTGTAGAATCAACTAACTTCAACTTTTTGGTATGTGAATGCCATTAATTCACGGGAGATAATAAAGAGGGGCTTTTTAGGAGAAGGCGTCTGTTTCTTGTTTCTGCTAAGGCTTCGTCAGTACAGTAGCCAAAAAGAGGGCTCAGGAAGCTGCACATTGCCCTCCTCACCTCCCTTTTTGCTAGCAGAGGCAATGTGGGACACCCCTTCGCTGTTTCTAGAGCAGCCCTACGGGCCAGATTTAAGTACCCTGTGGGCCAGATCTGGCCCATGGGCCTTGAGTTTGACACTCTTGCCCTAAAACAACAATGCCAATAGTAGCTTTTGAAGGGCCCTCAAAGATACTTTTACAAACCCCCTTGGGTTTGACCTTCAGATTCTCCATAGGTTCTTCCTAGCAGTTGGTGGGTGATTCCCTCTCATAGCTTGCTTGTCCTGGTTGAGGTTCAAGACTGAGATTTCTAGCCTTGGTAGTACAGGTTGCTCTCAAGGTAGGACCACAACTGAGTCCAAAATTTCCATTGCTAAACGAGACAGTTGTTAATTGAGTTTTGTCCCATTTTAAAGAGCCGAGGTGGTGCAGTGGTTAGAGTGCAGCACTGCAGGCTACTTCAGTTGACTGCAGTTCTGCAGTTCGGCTGTTCAAATCTCACTGGCTCAAGATTGATTCAGCCTTCCATCCTTCCGAAGTGGGTAAAATGAGGACCCGGATTGTTGGGGGCAATATGCTGACTCTGTAAACCGCTTAGAGAGGGCTGAAAGCCCTATGAAGTGGTATATAAGTCTAACCGCTATTGCTATTGCTATTTTATGACCTTTCTTGCCATGGTTGTTAAGTGAATCCCTCCCGTTGTTGGTAGCACGATTGTCAAGGGAATCTGGCTTCTCCATTGGCTTTGCTTGTCAGAAGGTGATCCGATGACCCCGGGACACTGCAAACATCCTAAGAACGAACCACTTGCATCCCAGTTTTGATCACACGACCATGGAATACTCTCAACGGTCATAACTGTGAGAAACATCATAAGTCACTTTTTTCCAGAGCTGCGGTAACTTCAAACAATCACTCAATGAATGGTTGCAAGTCAAGGACTACTTTTTTAAGATCCATCCTCAAACTATTGTGGTGTTGATGGCTGTAAGTTTGGTTTTTTTTAATGTACCATATATTTCAGCGTATAAGACGCTCTGGAGTGTAAGACACACCTTGGTTTTGCGGGAGGGAAATAAGAAGAAAAAAATTCTGCCTCTGCCTGTCAGCATCCACAGTATTCAGCTGGCTTCCTGACTTGGAACACATGGTAACAAGATCAGCCAATGAATAGGCACAGCAACTAAGTCAGCCAATGAGGGCTATTTGGACTCTGAAACAGTATTTGCTGTGTGAGCAACAAGGAGACAGGAAGGAGCCTGGCTTAGCTGAGAACTGAAAGTGAAACTGCTTGTGATTTGCTTGTATTTACTGCTATCTTGGAAAACCTGTTTTTGGTATTGTATTGTACATTAATATTATTATTTTGAATCCTGCTTACCTGTGTGTGCTTTCTGAATGTGAATGGTGCTGCAAAGTCTGACTAACCAGGTTAGCTTCAGAACTTATTGCAGCCCGATTCAGCACAGCTGATTGGTGGGTGGGTTGGACTGCTGGAATACCCCCCAATCAGCTGTTCCAGGCTGCAGGGATTGCCACAGATCATTGCTGCCTTCATGGCTCACATTTTTGGCCTCTGGTGGGGGTGAGTGGGGCTACATTTGGTGTATAAGATGCACCCAAATTTTCACCCTCTGTTTTTTGGGGAAAAGATGTGTCTTATACTCTGAAAAATACTGTATTTGGATCTCACCATAGGGCGTTTCCCACCTCTATTGTTTGAAGGAGTTGACATTGATGGACAATAATGCCCCAGGCTATATTTAACCTGATCCACTCATCTCCAATTGAATCCAAGACACTCTTGAATCCAAGTCTCATTTGGAATGAGACGGTGCTAAAAATTTAAATTCAGCAGCTTCACTACAGAGTCTCATTTGAAACAATTCTGTTCTTGTCACCGTGGAAGCATAGCAATTTTCAAGATTGTTACACGGAGACTGTGCAGAATAAATGTGGTCTTTTATTTGTTTCTCTCCTCCCCCTGTCTGAGGGTTGCTGCTTGCAATGCCTGACTTGTGTTGTGTGTAAACAGTGCAGTTTAGCAAAGGAAGTTTACCTTGGCATATTATGGAGCCAGGTGAGTTTAGGATCCTGTTAAAAGGTATCACAGTTCAAAGGAAAAAAAAAGATGTAGAACAGACTTGGTACCAAAGTTTAGATATCTATGGAGATTCTCCGTCATCCAGGTCATGGTTGCCCCAAAGGTGCTTTTTTCAAGAGGCAACTGGACTTTCTTTGAAGACATTTTGCTTCTCATCCAAGAAGCTTCTTCGGCTCTGAAGAAGTCTTCAAAGAAAAACCAGACAGTCCAGTTGCCTCTTGAAAAAAAGCACCTTTGGGATTACCAAAGTTTAGGTTAGTTTTGAGATTGCTACGACTTTTGGATGGCCTGATGGTTAAGGCACCAGTCTAAAAACTTGGAGACTGAGCGTTCTAGCCGCACCTGAGGCACCAAGTCACCTTGACCTTGGGTGACCTTGGACTAGTCACTCTCTTTCTCAGCCCTAAGAAGGAAGAATGGGTAAAACCACTTCTGAAATCTTGCCAAGAAAACTGATCCACACACACACACATATATAAAGAAAGGTTCTTTAGTTGATATATTGTTATTAATGAACTCTTGCTTCTGGTTAGAAGTGGCCTTCAAGAAGTATAGGCTGGCACAGGGGTCGCCAACCTTAAACACCCAAAGAGCCACAAAGGTTCTAACCGGATGTCCCCTGTTTAATTCTGGAGCCAACCAGAAGTCTGGTTCCCTTACCATAGAGTCTCCTCCTAACACGGCATCCTTTTTCCTTTGCCAACCAGAAGTCTGGTTTCCCCACCATAGAGTCTCCTCCTAGTGTGGCATCCTTTTTCCTCTGCCAACCAAAAGTCTGGTTTCCCCACCATAGAGTCTCATCCTAGTATGATGTCCTTTTTCCTTTTAACAACCGGCAGCAGGGAGCCACAGCAGAGAGTTGAAAGAGCCACATGTGGCTCCAGAGGCTGCGGGTTGCCGACCCCTGAGCTGGCCAATCAAAAATTAGAAAGAAAAAGTACAGCACGTGCACAGAACCACCACCTCTATGATTATTGGAAGTGCAACCCTCAAAAGAGAAGCAAAGTGAAGCAATTTGGGTGCTTTGCTTCCCTCTCAGAAACGTGGGGGGGCTGTGTTGTTTCTTCAAGCCGCTTTGAAGAACTGTTTCCCTCGAGTCTCCATCAGAGTGACATGGCCTTTTGAAGATTGGCACAGCCCTAATATTCATGAAGGGATAAGTGATGGTGGAGAGAAGAGAGAAATAGCATTTTCCCTTATCCTCTGCCAGTCTCATTAGAGCTCGGCAGATTAGCGAGAGTCCTTTTGACAGGGAATGTTGAAAAAGTCCTCTCTTTTTCTGCTGGTGGGATTGAAGGGGCCATCTGTCACCCTCAAAAGCTTTCTTACGTTTTCAACCACATCGTATCTGTCACCTTTTCATAATTAAGATGAAGTTGAAGAGTTCTGATTTAATGGAGAGGTATTCTCGCTCTGTTCAGGTTTCTTCTCCTGGCTTTTAAAATTTGGATGATGGATAGATCTGATGCATGAATCTGTAATAGCTGCACTGTGACAGCTAAATAGATGTGCTCTGGTCTTTGTTTCCTTTTGTGAAGGAAAGCCATTGCTAGCATGTGTAATGCTCCTGAATATCAAATTTAGAGAGAACTCCGAAAGACTTGGAATTAACGGCTAGAATTTAGGAGGAGGCCTACAAAAAATACCCTCACAAAATAGAAGAGAAATCTCAAAACTTTAGGACTGTCTTCTCTCTGGAGTATTTCCTGTGGCCCCGCCTGCAGCACACAACACTTTTACTCTGCTGGATCACGTACGGACTACAGCTGGTCCTCAGTTTACAGACGCAATAGAGCCCAAGACTTCTGCTGCTAAGTGAGACAGTTGTTAGGTGAGGTTTGCCCCATTTTACGACTTTTCTTGCTACAGTCAGGGGTGGGCTGCTATGGGTGTAATGTCTTTGACTTGCCACCAGTCTTTAGTCCTCGACTTACTACCGGCCGCAAGTCCTCGACATATGACCGACAGCCTGGCAACCAAAGGCTCGCGCCTATTGGCTAAGATGCGCCTGGCTGGAAGCGGGCTGTTTGCTGTGTTACCATTGGCTGCTCTTGACAGCTCCGTATAAATAGCTGTCAAGCACAGCAAGGCGCCAAACTTTTCTGTAGTTGCTTAGAGCTTGTTCTATTGACAATAGAAGCTGTTCCATTTACCTCAGCAAGTCTGATGCCTTGTGCCTTGTGCTTCAACAACGGGTTCGCAGATTTGGGAGAACCTGTAGCTACTGTTATGGCCAGTTCAAAGAACATCCCAATCCCACCCCTGGCTGCTTCCCTCCATCCCTCCCACTGCGCCCCTTCCAGGAGTCTCCACATGGCCCATTTTGGATGTGAGGTAAGTGCAGGTCCCACACAGAGGCTTGGGGAGGGGGAAAAATGGGTTTCTCAGAAGTTCCAGAAGGCCAGAAACGGGCCTATTTCCAGCCTCCAGAGGGCCTCCGGAGCCTGGGGAAGCAGTTTTTGCTCCCCAGAAACTCGAGGAAAACCTCTGGGGCCTGGGGAAGGCAAAAACGCCGCCCCCCCCACCGGCCATGGTGCAGGAGGCCAACTAGGCCATGCCCAGCATGGCCACACCCACCCAATATCTGGGCAGAGAACTCCTTGGTGGCCTCCAAGCCCTCTGGCAAAATCACATTTTAGGCCCTTATGAACAGATAGGAGGGTTGGGGGCCAACCTCACATCATAAATCTAGTTCTGGAAGGCTGAGAAGAGCACTTCTGAGGTTCTGCAGAATGTTTTTCATTTTGTTCCTTTAGCAGAGAGTCGGTGTAAATGGGCAGAGTTTGTGGACGAGAGCTTAGGAATTGATAGAAAATAATACCTCTAGCTCAGGGTTGAGGTGTTGAACTGATTAGGAATTGTAAGGTGTCATGCCAGTAGTGGGCTACTACTGGTTTGGATTGGTTCAGCCGAACCGGTAGTTGTTTGGCGGTCTGGATCATTGGAACTGGCAGTTACCCAGGTCTGCCATGCCCCTAAACCATTTCTCCATTTTTTCTTGTTTTTTTTCATTTCTGCGCATGCACAGAACAATTTTTATTGCACTGCGTGTTCAGCGCACCCACAAGCGAATCAGCAGTAGTGCCTGCTGGAACCCATCCCTGTACCATGCATGCCTCTGGGACAGGGGAGAAGGTGTTATCCATTTTTCTTTTACTTCCTATTTGGTTTGGGTTCATGCGTATTGCATGTAAAAAATAATAAAATTAAAAAACAAAAGCATTGGCATTGACAAAATTACCATCAGTCAATTGCAAAGGGAAGCTTTGCTTTTCAACAGCTTACATTCTGAAATAGTAACTTCAACAGCCTCAGAAAAACAGCAACTGTGTATATGAGGTCCTTGAGAAGGATTCAATAGATGATTAAAAATGCCAATCGAAACATCTGGCTGGCTGCGCAATCACTCATAATAAGTAGTGACAAACAGCAATAATAAAATTTGAAACGTAAAGGAAACCATAGTACCTGTTTAATCTACTCTGAGGCCGGAGGACAAATTATGGAAAACAGAATTACATTTATTTGTCGGTTATATTTATCTCCTGCCTTTTCTGCAGAAGTGCGAGACAATTTACATAAGAATCTGCTCTTATTTTATCCCCAGCAAAATAATTCTTTGAGGTAGCTCGGACAGAGAGAAATTGATTTATCAACCCAATCTTTCATGGCCAAGACTAGATTTAAACCTGTGTCTTCAACCCGGTATAGATACTAACTCTTATGCTGTAATAATTCTCCATTTGTGTGTATTGAACAATATGATCTTATATATTCGTTTAATTAAAAGTCCACTTTCCATTTAGAGAAGCTTCTTCGCGATTAGAAATTAGTTTTCTAAGATAGTCTTGCTCTTCCAAGAACACAACAAATCACCCCAAAGCCAAACGCAATCGGAATAAAACAAGATTTATTAAAAACCAGAGTCAGCTACAGACTATATTAATTTGGGGTCAAGCACTAGGCAAAGCCAAGTAGATGAGAAGTGTCACTATTTTTCAGAAACCAGAAGTGGCCAAACAGACTGGGACTTACAGAGAGAACCTTGCCCTTTAAAACTCCACTTTATCTTCACAAAAAAAGAGAAGGAAATTAAGCTGTGGTGGTGTCAGTGCGATAACAAATCAAAATAAATACATTTCAAGGATACGCTTCATTAAGCTGCAAATTCTTTATATGAGAAAATGAAGGAAACAAGGGAAGAGGGGGGGGGAAATCTATTGTTATTCTGTTAATGGCATTCTTCTCATTTTATTAAAGAGAGCAGGGGAGGGGGGAAAGCCTTGAAAAAAACAAAACAAATGATATTTCAGTCCAGTAACTGTCATTTAACAGAAAGACTATGGCAAGTGCCACCCTCCCCTCAGGCAGAAACCAGATGACATATCTCAGTAACTGGAGGGAAGATTTTCTTGTGATCCGTATTCCCCACAGCTCTCTCTCTCTCTCTCCCCCTTATTTTTTACTTTGTTGAATATTTGCTCCTTATTTTAGTTAATAATTTGTCTCAAGTGAGATTCATTTTCTCTTCTGGAATCTTCTCTGACAGGGCAGTGATTACAGAAGCATTCTATTACCTTTGCAATTGGAGATTGGGTGGGAGGAAATAATTAAAGTAGAAAAAAAGGAGTGTTTTGTTTATCACAGTAAGTCATCCTTTCCTGAAATGCTGGCAGCGTTTGCAAATTGTTATCTGCTGATTTCCCCCCCCCCCTTTAAGGCAGATTCCTCTACCTATATAATACCCCAAATTCTGTTCGGTGATCAGCATGAAGGCTATTAAATATGCTTCCTTTGCAACATGTGTTTTATTCTTCCCATCCTAACAACAAGGCAAAATGCTGCTTTATACAGTGTAGCATTCTGTCATTCGTTTCCTTCTGAGAAGTGATGATGACATTATGCTTTGAAAAATTCTAGTTTTGGTCACGGTCCTATCAATCTAGTGAACTAAAGTTCAGCACTAAATTGGTCAAGATAATAATCAAAGGAATTCAAGAGAAGTTGGGTTTAGACCATTTGTGGGAACATACTGATTTGTGGGAACATAATGAATAGGGAACGTGGTGGCTCAGTAGCAAAGACGCTGAGCTTGTCAATCAGAAAGGTCAGCAGTTTGGCGGTTCGAATCCCTAGCGCCGCATAACGGAATGAGTTTCTGTTACTTGTCCTAGCTTCTGCCAACATAGAAGTTCAAAAGCACGTAAAAAATGCAAGTAGAAAAATAGGAACCACCTTTGGTAGGAAGGTAACTGCGTTTGGTGTGCCTTCGGCCTTTAGTCCCGCTGGCCACATGACCATGGAGACGTCTTCGGACAGTGCTGGCTCTTCGGCTTTGAAATGGAGATGAGCACCGCCCCCTAGAGTCAAGAATAACTAGCACATGTGTACAAGGGGAACCTTTACCTTTACTGATTCTAGGCTGATGACCCCTTTAACTCCCCCCCCCCTGCTCTGCCAGCCCTACTCCTACATCTACCCCCCCACTTTCCCATTACACTTCTCGGACTCATTATGCTTTATGGAATCCATCACCACCCCTCAAAATTCTTCATCTTTCCCCAAACTTTCTCATATCCTAACCTGGGTATCAGTTTGTGTTAGATTTAGGTCTTCATACAAATAACAAGCTCCAGGCTAATTGGGAACAGTGAGAAATCTATCATGGATTACAGTTAAACTTTGAAGAATGGTTTACATTCAGTTGTAACTGGTGATTCATATAATCAAACTGAACTAGTTGGAAGCTTTGATTACATAAAAAAAATGTGACTACAGATGTACAAAGGTGTATCCAAACTTCATATTATCTTGGAGGTATCTGATTTGATTCTGCATCTCAACCTGATTTGAGGAAGTAACTCAATGAAATAACCTTTGTATCATACTCCTAGCTTTACATAAACATATTAGATAAGGAGTTCTTCCTTCTCTTCTTTCCACTATTACTATTGCTACTACCATTATTATTATTATTTGTGCCTCAGTTCTACCACAATTAAGAGAAACCCATCCTACATTTTTCTGTTTCTTTTAAGATAGGTCATGTACATGATTGTACAGTGTAAAAATATCACACTGAAATGGACACAAGTCTTTTCAAAAGTTAGGAGTTCACTGAAAAACAATCATTCTGCCTACATTTGTGTCTGTATTTAATTGTTCCCCCACAACTGTGGATCCCCATTTCTGTCAGAAAGGTTATGAACAAATTTTTAGCCATGAACAAACCCCTAATCTTGCCCATCTTTGTTTTTAAAATCATCTTTAAGAATATGGATAAATCATTCTTTTCTTAAGAAAATTGTCTCTCTAGAATTTGACCTCATTGGTAATTGTGAGTTAAGGCCAGTCCCACTGCGAATAGACTAGAGGTCTGGAAACCTTTAGAAATGATAAATTGCTTTGTTGAATGTTACCAGCTTATCATGTATTTTTTTTAAAAAAAAATGTGAATGAGCTTTATGGGATTTTTGTAAGATGAGATTTCATAATACTGAATATATCTTCTTAGAGCTACCCATGAAAACATTTTCCTCTCTAATTCTACCTGTCAGGTTCCAAAAGTGAGGAATAAATCCTCAAAATCTAAAAGGGAAACTTTGGGTGAGTCATTGGCATCCTTCCCACCTTCCCTGACAGCAAACCCTAGTTAGAAGGAAGAATTCCAACCTGAAAGAGGTGGGGAAAATATATTTTTGCAATTTTAAAGGGCCATGTAAGGTGAAAATACTCAGACACATATTTTCTCTCTTATTCCCTCTTCTGATTAAGTTTTCTGCAGTGAGGCCTGTTGAGTCCTGGATGGGTGAACTATCTTATACCCAACATTGGTTTGCATTTTTTGCTTCCTCCTTAAATCACTTCATTGTGTTATTGGATGTCACCCAGAGTCAACTGGCTTGGGATGGGTGACTATAGGAAAGGAAAAGAAAGGAAAAGAAAAGAAAAAGGAAGGGAAAGAAAGGAAAGAAGGAAGGAAGGAAAAGAGAAAGAGATAGAGGGAAAGGAAGAAGGAAGGCAGGAAGGGAGGGAGGGTGGAAAGAAGGAAGGAGGAAGAAAGAAAGAAAGAAAGAAAGAAGGAAAGAAAGAAGGGAAGAAAGAAGGGAAGAAAGAAGGGAAGAAAGAAGGAAAAACAAAGTAAGAAAGAGAAAGTGAGAGAGAAAGAAAGGAAGGAAAAAGAAAGTAAGAAAAAAAGAGAAAGTGAGAGAGAAAGGAAGGAAGGAAGGAAGGAAAAAGAAAGTAAGAAAGAAAGAAAGTGAGAGGGAAAGGAAAGAAGGAAGGAAGGAAGGAAAAAGAAAGAAAGAGACAAAAGAGAGAGAAAGAGAGAGAGAGAAGACTAGAACGCTTGTTATGAACTGTTGGATGGCTCTAGGAGATGCTGGTAGAGAAATGACCTTCAAAGCAATTACACTCAATCTCTTTTTTTTTCTTTTTGGACAATTACGGGGAGGCAGAATGAATTACGAAAAGGCTGTTGATAAACAGGAACATAGATGTTGTGACATGACTAGATTTCTTTAAAAAAAATGAGCTTGGTGTTTTGTTTTAAGGGGGAAAAAAAGAGAGAAACTGCAGAAAGCTTATTTACAGGGCAAAGAGATGAGGTACTTAAGGTTCAGGAACACACCATCAAAAGTTTCATTGTGTTGGGCTTGGTGCGTAGTGTGAACTCTTTCCCTGTTGTGCTGCATAAGCAACAGTTCAGTCAATTTAAGGTGTCTGCACTAGACATCCCACAAAATTTCATGTTCTGTTCCGTTTAGGCAGATCCAGGAACAATGATTCAGGTGACAGCAGATGAGCAGCAAATTAGTTGCTCGTGTTGGTTTAATATGCATAATTAGTGATTAGTTTATGGGTAACGGGTTAACTCTTCTGGCTCATTCTAAAGTAATTAGTCTTAATTTCCTAATTGGGGTTTGTTGGTTTGTTGACCAGTTCACCCAAATAATATCAGAGAGCTGAAATGTAATCATCTCAATTAATTGTCCCAGGGACTCCTTGATGATTGAGGAATAAGACCTGTGCCATAATTTAATCCTTTAAGCACAATATCAGGAGTTTCCTAATGTTCACCACAATGCCTGTGTTGTCTCACTCATCACCTGTTTATTGAAACACAAAGAGACTCACAAAAGGATGTAATGACACCTCGGAAAGGTACTATTAGGACATCTAATAGTGGGAGACAAATATTTGAAATGTAGTTTGGGTGGTTTGAGATCATCCACCCAACCGAGGCAGATGGAGAAGCAACATTTTTCTGGGTTAACGAATGCTCCCAAGTTGACTGTATAAATAAATCATCCGGCAATATAAATAACAAAGCTTTTATGAGTAAATCTATCAACTCACCACGGATTGTTTAAATGTCAGAACTGTCCAGAACAGTGGTTATTTCCTTGATGGCAAGACTGCTTTCCTTTCACTTAGTCATAATCAATCAATGAAGTTTGAAACCTGCCCAAAAGATGATCAACTCTCACAAGCATTTCCCTCCCCCCCTCCCTCCCTTTCCTGGTTTATTTTTGACCATAGTCACAGCGACTCGAGAAAAGGCTAGTCTTCAGCATGTTTCTTCATTCAATTGATCTCTGTGGAGTTTGAACTCCACAGAATTAGTAGAGAATGGAATGGAATGGAATGGAGTGGAGTGGAATGGCACAGAGTAGAATAGAGTAGAGTAGAGTAGAGTAGAGTAGAGTAGAGTAGAGTAGAACAGAACAGAACAGAACAGAACAGAACAGAACAGAATAGAATTCTTTATTGCCCAAGTGTGATTGGACACACAAGGAATTTGTCTTTGGTGCATAAGCTCTCAGTGTTCATAAAAGAAAAGATACATTTGTCAAGAATCCTAAGGTGCAACTTAATGATAGTCATAGGGTACAAATAAGCAGTCAAATCATATTAGGAAACAATCAATATAAATCCTAAGGATACAAGCAACAAAGTTACAGCCATACAGTCATAAGTGACTATAAGGAGATGGGTGATAGTTATTGAGAAGCAACGTTTCCTGCTCTAAGCTTCTTTTACCTCTTCAGAGTGAGGTCCAAGGAGCAGATTTTTTCTAGCTGATGTAACAATTGGATCCTATTCTGGTAGAAAAACAGTCCTGTAGTGCCAAGCCATAAAGAGCTTTTTAGGTCAAAAGGACCTAAAAAGACCTTTGCATCATTGCACCATTGCACTTTGCCAATTGCATATTGCATTAAAATTACTACTTTGGATCTCTTGAAGAATGAACCACTGATACTTATTGATATCCTCCTGACCCTCACTTAAACAAACAAACAAATCAGGGGTGGGTTCCTGGCAGTTCTAACCTCTTCTATAGAAGAGGTTTCACAAATCTAACGTGCCATTTAGAACCGGTTCCAGCTCCCTCCCTCCGCCCGTCCGCACATTATCAAGATGAAGAGCGAGAGGAGGAATTCTGGGAGTTGAAGTCCACAAGTCTTAAAGCTGTCGAGTTTGAACACCCCTGGTGTTTTTTTTCTAAAGGGTTAAAGGGCAAGGGTCTTGTAACTTGACAGCACTAAGACTTGCGTGCTTCAAATGCCAGCATTTCTGAGTCAACATTTTGGTTGCTAAGCAAGAGCATTATTAAGTGAGTTTCACCACATTTTACAAGTTGGCCACGTCCACCCAGTCACACAACTGGCAAGCCACTCCCACCCAGTCACAGGGTTGGCAAGCCACTCCCACAAAGCAGACCACACCTACAGAAGTGGTTCTAAAAAATTTTGAAACCCACCATCGAAACAAACATATATATCTCAGTTGTCTATGGAGATTCCCAGTCATCCAGGTCATGGTTGTCCCAAAGGTGCTATTTTTCAAGAGGCAACTTTACTTTCTGGTTTTTCTGGTTTTTCTTTGAAGATGTTTTGCTTCTCATCCAAGAAGCTTCTTCAGCTAAAAGAATGCAAATGTCCAGCTATCTGCAAGGACTATAAATCCTTCCATTTCCCATCATCCAGTCAGTTGTAGAGATCAATTTGATTTTGCACTTAATAACTGCAGCTAGATTGTTGGTGGCACAATACTGGAAGAAGGAAGATTTGCCTACTATCCAAGAATGGACATTGAAAGTAACAAACCTAGCCGAGATGGCTAAAATATCTGCATATCTTAAGGATCATTCAAACGAGAGATATAAACGAGACTGGAAAAGATGGATTGATTATATTCAAAATAAATATGGGACTAAGAAATTTCAGATAGCTTATGATTAAGACCAGGAAGGATATAAACTGTCTAAAGTTAGCCTAGCAAGGAGGAGCTAAAGCTCAGTTGAAAGACGTTATTAACTTTTTATTTTCTTTCTAAATATATTTTAGACTGTTTTTGTTAAAGACTTATACTTTGTATTGGTTCTGGGAAGTCGGGGGGGGGGAGGTTGGGGGGGTATGGAGGGCAGGGGGGGGGAGGGAAGTAAATATTTGTAACCAAATTAGGGTTGGGGGGGGGAGTTGGGTTTAAAAGCACTATGATTATACATGTATACTGTTTTGTTTTATTTTTTTAAACAAAGAAGGAGCAAGACATGTTATGTATATTGAAATCGAATTATAAATACCATCAACACAAAATGGAGCTTGCTTAGAAGCTGAAATACACAAAGGTGAATGAGAGGAAGAGTGGGAAGCAGATGAGAGAAGTAAGGTAGGAAGAGAGGGGTAGGAGAGAGGGACGAGGAGAATAAGGAGGAGTGGAAAGGTGAGAGAGGAGAAGGAGAAAGGAAGGGGGAGTAGAAAGGGGTGATGGAGGGAAGAAAGGAGGTAGGGAGGGGGAGGAGAGAGGGAGAAGAAAGTATTGGATAAGGTACAAATATGGTGTATGGAGAGCAGAAGAGCCTATAATTGATTTTTTTGGGGGGTGGGGGGAGCTGATGGTAAAATGAATTGATGTAAATATTTAACAATATAACACGATATTGGCTTTGTAATAGTATACATGTGATTATATGTTATGAAAATGGAAAATAAAAAGTTTTCATGGAGAAAAAAAAAGAAGCTTCTTAGATGAGAAGCAAAAAGTCTTCAAAGAAAAAAATAAAACAGAAAGTCCAGTTGCCCCTTGAAAAAAGCACCTTTGGGATATCTCGCACTTCTTGTTAAGGAAGTGCCAAGTTTAATATTCTTAAATACTTACGCCTAATTTTTTTTTCTTTCTGCACACATTCTTCATCCCCATCTTTATAACAAAAAGAGCCAGAATGCGGCCTGCAGAGAGAAAGAGAGAAAATATTCACCAGTTGTTGATTTTTGTAGAAAATAAAAAAAGAACTTTGATGCACAGGAAATGTAAACTTGCTAGGACGAAGCTCATTTGGTCTTAAAGCATTTTGTGCCAGTCACTAGCAAAAGTTCAGAGTGACTTCTTTACCAAGACTCAGATGATGGAAGTTTTTCTTTTTCTTTTTTTAACTTTTCAACTGCAGTAATAGATCATTCGGGTTCTTTTCATCCTTTGCAAAATAAGTGTAAAAGTAACACTAATTAAAAGTGTTTCCTACTGAATAATCCCATGCGCATCTCCTTCCAACATTTAGCTTAGAGGGCCTCGCAATGACAAAGCACCACCGCTCGCCCAAACCCATTCCATTCCTTTTAAGTTAATTTCATTAGTTGGACTTCTCTTCGACTGGATGGGACTGCTCTGATTTTCTTCCAGAGTACATTAGAGCACAGAACGATTAACAGAGCATTAGCAGTAACCACAGCTTGGGAACAATGCGACGAAGCCTCAGGGCATTGCACAAGTTCCAGGGTAATTTGGAGATGTTCAGTGCAATGGTGTATAAAATCGAGATGGTCTGGTTTGGACTGGAGGCATTTTCTTGGGGATCCCAGCCAAATCTTTGATATGCGAAACAATTCAAGCTGATCGTTTGCCTTTTATACACATTAACATTAACATATTAATAAACATATTTGATTTACTGGTCAGAAATACAATACAATACAATATAATAGCAGAGTTGGAAGGGACCTTGGAGGTCTTCTAGTCCAACCCACTGCTCAAGCAAGAGACTTTATACCATTTCAAACAAACGGTTATCCAACATCATCTTAAACCCTCCAGAGATTTGAGTATCCACAATTTCTGAAGGCAAGCCATTCTACTGAATAATTGTTCTCTTTGCCAGGAAATTTCTTTTTATTTCTAGGTTGGTTTTCACTTTGATAAGTTTCTAGCCATTGCTTCTTTATATCTGGTTAGAATAACAGAGTTGGAAGGGACTTTGGAGGTCTTCTAGTCCAACTCCCTGCTCAGGCAGGAAACCCTGTACCATTTCAGACAAATGGTTGTCCAATCTCTTCTTTAAAAACTTCCAGTGTTGGGACATTTACAACTTCTGGAGGTAAGTTGTTCCACTGATTAATTGTTCTGACTATCAGGAAATTTCTACTTAGTTCTAAGTTGCTTCTCTCCTTGATAAGTTTCCACCCATTGCTTCTTGTTCTACCCTCAGGTGCCTTGGAGAATAGTTTGACTCCCTCTTCTTTGTGTCAACCCCTGAGATATTGGAAGACTCCTATCATGTCTCCCCTGGTCCTCCTTTTCATCAAACTAGACATACCCACTTCCTGCAACTGTTCTTCATATGTTTTAGTCTCCAGTCCCTTAATCATCTTTGTTGCTCTTCTCTGCATTCTTTCTAGAGTCTCCACATCTTTTTTACATCGTTACAACCAAAACTGGATGCCGGATTCCAAGTGTGGCCTTTCCAAGGCATTATAAAGTGGTATTAACACTTCACGTGATCTTGATTCTATCCCTCTGTTTATGCAGCCTAGAACTGTGTTGGCTTTTTTGGCAGCTGCTGCACACCGCTGGCTCATATTCTTGTCCTGCCTTTTGGTGCTATGGAGAATAAGTTGTGGCAACCTTTTAGATGCTGGAACACTGCTATTATACTGTCACTGCTATCATTAAATATTGTACATACATTGAATTCCATGTGATAAATACGGCCTTTCCTTTATTTTTTAGCAAAGGACAACACATACTCTTTCTTTCTTCTGTAGACAGCCATTTAAAAGTTTTGCAAAACAATATCAGAGGAGGAGGTGATAGAGAAGGACCAAAACAGCTTAAACAAAACTCAAATCAAATGATCGGCTGCTTTTTATTTAATGGAACCTATGAGGCCAAAATGCAAAACTACCTTGTAATATCGGAATGGAAGTTAGTAGGAGGGAGTAAAAAAATCTATTTACCTTTGTGTGTATGTATATCTACATGTACATATATTTGTGTTGGTATATAAACTGGATACCCATGCTTTGTGATGAAACTATGTGATCGGGCAATGCAAGAGAAATCTGGTTCACTCCAGTTCAATCCGTTAGCTCAAGGGTGATCGGTTATTGAAACACATGAAGGAATATCACTCCCACTGCCTTGAGTCTGGAAGCAGTTCCATAAGTGGAAGCCGTAGACATTTTGGTGAGGCACCGACATTTAGTACTGTAAGGAGCCTCAGGCCGCTCCTGAGTGAAGGACTGAAATGTCTGCCAGTTTGAACTGAGGTAATGGAATGTGAGGCAACTGGCAGTTATAACAGAGTTCTTTTCAGGTGGGGAGGGGGAGTAGAACTCCTTAGCATCAGAGTGTGTCAGTTACTGTATAAGAAATACTAATGATCTGATGGTCATTTCAAAAAATCCTTTCTTAGTGAGCACCTAAAGCCAAGAGGAACATATGTGCCAAATTTCAAGTTTATATACTGTATGTATGTGTGTGTGTGTGTGTGTGTGTGTGTGTGTGTGTGTGTGTATATATATATATATATATATATATATATATATATATATATATATATATATACACACACACACACACACACAGAGAGAGAGAGAGAGAGAGAGAGAGAGAGAGAGAGAGAGAGAGAGAGAATCTTAGCCAGGAAAATATGGAGAGTGAAGAAAGAAACTGTCAGACACTGATTAAAATAACTCCTCCATATACCCTCTGGGGGTGGAAAACATCCACCTGGAATAAAAAGAATTTGATTAGATGTATCATGTGTTAAGGTAGCCAGCAGGCAGATTTCACACTGTTAAGGAACTATTTAACAAGACGTAGGTTTGTGTGTGGGTACATGGGTGTATATGTTTAAAATGTTCATCTTATGTCTTTCCCTATCCTTTTTTGAACTGGGGCCCCCTCCCATCCCTTTTTAGTGTCTGTTCCGCATCGTTTACACATGTAGGACAAATATTTTCAGACTTTTTAACCAATTTCATTGTATACATGATGTACAGTGACAATATTACTTTGGCGTGTGTATTGAAAAGCTACAGCTCTCCATTTCTTAATTATTTCTACTTGCTGACTTCTATGCAGATAGTCCTCAACTTATAATAGTTTGTTCAGTGACCGTTCAAAGTTACAATGGCTTGAAGGCCAAACAAGGAATAATGGATGTAAACTGAACAAGGAGAGATTCGATCCGGAAATAAGGTGGAATTTTCTGACAGTGAGAATAATGAACCAATGGAACAGAAGTTGCCTTTGGAAGTTGTGGGAGCTTCATCCCTGGAAGCTTTCAAGAAGAGACTGAAACTGCCCTCTGTCAGAAATGGTGTAGGGTCTGCTTGGACAGGGGGTTGGACTAGATGACCTACAAGGTCCCTTCCAACTCTGTTCATCTGTAAAACACTTAGTGACCATTGCAGAACCTCCGTGGTCACGTGGACAAAATTCAGACATTTGTCAACTGATTCTCATTTATGACGGACGTAGTGCCCCAAAGTCACATGATCCCTTTTTGCAACCTTTTGACAAGCAAAGTTAGTGAGGAATCCAGATTCTGTATTACTAACTGAACAACTGCGGTGACTCACTTAATGATGGTGAGAAAGGTCGTAAAAGGGGCAAAACTCACCTGACGACTGCCTCTCTTAGCAACAGAAATTTTGGGGCTCCATTAAGGGTCGTAAGTGGAAGACTCCCTGTCTTGAGGTCTGATCCTGTATCTCTGATTTTAAGGGGTTCCTGATCCTTCTCCTCCCAATGTACGTCTCGCTCCTATCCGGGCGAAGTCAGAAACGTGATGGCCTCTGCTTGTTCTGATTCAAAATCAGAGTGAGAGTAAGGAATCTGGCAGAGAGAGATGAAAAAAACCTAAGATCAGGAGGATGTATAACTGTGACTTACTCCAAGTAGCAATAGACTTATAAGAGCTGGGGTGGTGCAGTGATTAGAATGCAGTACTGCAGGCTACTTCTGCTGACTGCTGGCTGCCAGCAATTTGGCAGTTGAACTCTCACCAGGCTCAAGGTTGACTCAGCCTTCCATCCTTCCAAGGTGGGTAAAATGAGGAGCCAGATTGTTGGGGGAAAGAGGCTGACTCTGTAAACCGCTTAGAGAGGGCTGTAAAGCACTGTGAAGCGGTAGATAAGTCTAAATGCTATTGCTATATACTGCTCCATAATGCTTTACAGCGCTCTCTAAGCAGTTTACAGAATCAACCTATTGGCCCCAACAATCTGGGTCCACATTTTACTGACCTTGGTAGGATGGGAGGCTGAGTAGGATGATTACTAACATTGCCAACTTTTTACATTTTTATGTTTGCAGACAATTGATGAGGGTGAAATTGATGGAATTGGCGATCTTTAGCTCTGGGTGTTTTCATCTCCCTCTTTCTCACACACACACAGAACAATTTGCATACTGGCAGATATCTATCAGTTGATTGTTTAATAAATATATCTCAGTCGGTTTCTTCTTTTCAGAGACATGAAATAGCCCAATCAGAATATTCTCTCATATGCAAAAATCCAACTCGCTTATGGTTCACGCTGAAGTCCTCGTATTTTTCTCCTTCTAGGCATTATCGTTGCTAGTATTATAATTTTCTTCTATCAAAGAGTGTTTTAATTAAATTATAATTAGGAAGCAAATGCATACGATGCATATTTTTTTCCTGAAAGGAAATATGAAAGACCCAGATGTTGTTGATTTTTTAAATGAATACAGGGAAGTTTTAATTTCCCCATACTTAGAAGAGATCATTTGATTTATGATGTATGATTCCTTAATTGATGGGCTCTATTTCTAAAGCTGTACCTGCGAGAAGAGAGATTCACAGAAATATGCATCTCAAACTCCTCCTTTTGAATTTTAATTTCTAAAAAATGAAATATTCTGGTCTTTAATTAGTGAAGATACGATGCTCCCCAATATTTGGTGTTGTCATGTGGAAATAATCTTGGGAAACAAGAAGAAGGAATGTTACTTAGGGAGCAATGAGATAAAAGAGTGTGGAAACCCACAGTTGAATAACAAGCAGAGAAAGAAACTTAGAAAGGATTCACCTCAGCAGTGGGATCAGAGGTGGGTTCCTACCAGTTCGCACCTATTTGGTAGAACCGGTTCGTCAAATCTACCGAACCGGTTAGAAGAGGTTCCACCAGTGGACCCGGAAAGCAGGCCACACCTACAGAAGAGGTTCCAAATTTTTTTTGAAACCCACCACTGGTCCTTGGATATGATTATTCTACACTATCATGCTCATATTTATAAAACTCAGTGCCTCTGTGAAAGGTAAGGATGACTACTGCGTTTGTGGTGCAATCAGAACATTGCGTGTGTCAAAGTTGTTTTAACGCAAACCAAAGATGCCTTTAAAAAAACAAGTTTACATCCTATTCTTATGCATGCCAGTGCTGTGTGTGAGGTAATTTAAGGTGGTTCTGACAAGTGTCATCGGCATCTTCATATCCGGTCACATGGGCGGCAAGCCACTCCCATCCGGTCACATGGCTGGCAAGCCACTCCCACAAAGGAGGCCACACCCACAGAGTAGGTTCGAACAATTTTTGAAACCCACCACTGGGTGGGATTCACTTACCTTCCCTACCAGCTCACAAATGTGAGCACACGTGCAAGAAACAATGGATGGAAAATAATCAAGGAGAGAAGCAACCTGGAATTAAGGAGAACTTTCCTAACAGTGAGGACAATTCATCAGTGGAACAGAAGTTGCCTTCAGAAGTTGTGGCTGCTTCATCACTGGAGATTTTTTTAAGAAGAAAGACTGGACAGTCACTTGTCTGGAATAGGATAGGGTCTCCTGCTTGAGCAGGGGGCTGGACTAGAAGACCTCCAAGGTCCCCTCCGGCTCTATTCTGATTGGTTGATGTTTGCCCCTCTATTGTTCTACCTAGCCAGTTTGGGGAGTTGTGAAGTTTTGTTTTATTTTCACTCCTGATCAAAAAGGAAAACACCCTTTCAAAGAGTGAAATCAATGCTACCAACCCTGTATATCGGATTTAGTTTACTTTTAAGTTAAAATATTTTTTTTGGAGGGGGGGGAGATTACTATTTCAATCAATCAAAACACCTACACACACACACACACACACACACACACACACACACACCGATTTTGCCCCTTTGCTTTAAACAGCAAAATCTTTTAGGCTAGCTCAGATAACTACAGTTTATGCTAAGGCAAAATAATTATCTTGAATGGGTAAGCAGCCACATATATTAGCAGCGTATCAAAACAATTTTTTTAAAAAAAACTTTAATGAAATTAATTAACAGAAGAACCCCCCAAAAATGTTGATGGGGGGAGGATACTGACCCTCTTTCCTCTTCCTCTAAGTTTACAAGACAAATGGAAGCTACTCTCCACGCGAGAGTTAAATGTTTAATCCTCCAGTTTAAAAAAAGTAGCTTTGAAAAGGGTTTAAGTAAATATATATGTCTCTTTTGAGAGCATTTAATGCACCTTTCCTCATTCATTAACTCCCAATCTATAACCTCAGTAAAGACGAGATGCAGATCTTTAAATGTGAAGAAGAGTTAGTGGCTCCCCCCACCCTCATCTTCAAATTCCACAGTGGCATCTCAGATACTGATTGAAAGATGGATTTATTTTCAGAATCCTTTCCAACTCCCCCCCTCCCTCATGTTGTCTCCTAAAGAAGATTTCCTTAGCCAAATCTACTATCCTTTCCTTTGTCCCCTAAAATCTATACTTGTTTAGAAATCACAAATGCTTCCACTGACATCTTAATTACTACAATCCAGGCTGAAAACCTTAATTTACTTGCCAAACAAAAGATTTTAAAAACAAAGGGGAAAAAAATAAAAAAATAACAATAAGGTACCCGGGTCATGTTGTACCTTATGGGATCTTGAAAATAAAGGCGTGTCAGTAAAATTGTATTTCTCCCCTTGCAGAAAAGGAAAAAAAAAAGGGGGGGGGCGCTACCCTTTAATTTTAAAAAGAAAGAAAGAAAAAGAAAGAAAAGAAGATGGAATAAAACAAAGCAAGTAAAAGCAGATGGCAGAAGACGGTGGCATTATAGTTTTCTGCTTATCTCATGAGTAAAAAAAAAAAGAACAGTTGATTATAATCAACATTGTTTATTTCGCTGCTTGACTTCCTAAATACCAGCGGCTGGATTATGAGCTTGTCTGGGGATAATCAGTGAGGGACTAGAATTGTTCCCATTTTCACAATCCTTTCCAACCAGTTGGAGCAAGAATCTCTCTCCCTGCCTTGCAAAGCTGAAGCTGGCTTTTAATTCCTGATTAGTGCTATTTGAAAAGCTGAAGAAATTAACCCGGCAGACTGTAATCAGAAATCACAAAAGGGAAACAGGGAAGGGAGATTTTAAGCAAGATATTCTCTCTTAGTTATTAGCCTGATCAAAAAAAAAACACGGCTTGCTTCTCCCCCTCGCCCCCAAAGATTGTAAGTGTTAAAAAAAAACCAGAAGTTCTGAAAGCTTGCATTACTTCCTTTTTTGATTTTGTTTGTTTGCACTAAATGTTTTTTTAAATGTAAATGTAAAGGTTCCCCTTGGACATATGTGCTAGTCATTCCCTACTCTAGGGGGCGATGCCCACCTCAATTTTTAAACCAAAGAGCCAGTGCTGTCCGAAGATGTCTCTGTGGTCATGTGGCTGGCATGACTAAACACCGAAGATGCATGGAACACTGTTACCTTCCCACCAAAGGTGGTCCCTATTTTTCTACTTGCATTTTTACATGCTTTCAAACTACTAGGTTGGCAGAAGCTGGGACAAGTAACGGGAGCTCTCTCCATTATGCAACACTAAGGATTCGAACCGCCAAACTGCTAACTTTTCTGATTAACAAGCTCAGCATCTTACCCACTGAGCCACTTTTAAATTTAAATGTTTAAAAAACCTCCCCAAATTGACTGGTGAGATTTTAATACAATGCTAATAATTCATGCTAATAATATGAACATGAGTAAACAAGGTCATGTTGAAATTTAAGTTGTGTCCCCTCTGAATATCTTTACCTACAGGAAATGGTTTGAGATAAGTTCCATAATCATGCAGCAGTTCAGTTAAATGCTGTCTGATTCACAGCAAATATATCTTTGAAGAGAGCTTCCAAAGGTAGTTCTTAACTTATGAACATAACTGAAACCAGAATTTCTGTTGCTAGGTGACTTGCACCCATTGGGTGATGTTGCACCAATCATCAGGAGATGGTGAGTTCTAGTTCCATTTTAGGCAAGAATGCCATCTGTGTTACTTTGGGCCAATCACCAGGAGATATAGTGAGTTCTAGTCACACCTTAGACATGAAAGCCAGTTGGGTAACTCTGGGTCAAACACCAGGAGAAAGTGAATTCTAGTCCCACCTTAGACATGAAAGTCAGCTGGGTGACTTTGGGCCAATCACCAGAAGACAATGAGTTCTAGTCCAGCCTTAGCCATGAAAGCCAGATGGATGAACATGGGTTAGTCATTCTCTTAGGCCAACTCACCACACAAGGTTCTTGTTGTAGGGAGAAATAAGTAGGAGGAAGGACTATATATGTTCACTGCCTTGAGTTACTTATAAAGTAGTAAAAGTAGGATAAAAACCTAATAAATAAATTTAAAAAATGCACACAGAAAGAAATGGGTGGCTTCCATTCTCAAAGGATTCCATAGCGAACATTCCCAGTGTTTTTTTTTAAATTATTTCTGCCTTATGGTAATAGAAGAAACCAATCAAATCCATGCCCCTTCCTCTCTCCCTCCCCCCAATCCAAGATCCGATGGGACTGATCTATGCAATACCGGCCTATCTCATTTTCCCCCAAATGAAGAAGAATTTTTAAAAAGGGGTGCCAGGGGCTTGGCAAATACTGTTATAATGAATACATGTAAAATAACCAGAATAATGTATCTCAGCTCTATATTTGGTGAACGACTTGGAAAAGAGAATATTTATTTATCTGAAGCCAATTTGATGAGAAGCATTTTGGAAAGTCACATACTAATATAATGCAAGAAACCCGGTTGAATAGATACTAGAAATCTGAAAAGCCAGCCAGAGAGGATAATTTGCAATGTATGCTGATTAATTCAAATCAAGAAGCAAAAATAACAGTGTGTGTGTGTGTGTTTGTGTGTGTGTGTGTATGAGCATGTATACGTTTATATCTATCGATAAAGGAGAATATTTATAGCTCAGGGCTGAAATGAGGGGTCCTTGGTGCACTCTGAGCTCGGTTGTTTTCTTGCAAACATTTCATTATGGGCAAGATAGTTGAGGCTTAATTATTATATTTTCCATTGGTTTCAGTTGTTTTCTTTCTTTTCTTTTTGGTGTATGTGGGCTGGAGAATATGGGCGCATGAAAATAGCACATATTGCAGAGGTAAGGTAAAACAAAACTCTTCTGAGTTTTGAATAGGATTTATTTTATTTTATTTTTGTTGCAAATGACAGGGAGCATCACTTCATGGTTGGATAAAGGAACGGCAATGTTCTACTTGATGTAAACAATAAATCATGCTTTTATATATATACTACTGAAGAAGCGATATATATATATATATATATATATATATATATATATATATATATATATATATATATATATATATATATATATATATATTTAAAGTCACAACCCCTGGTATGCCCAAATATGGGAGGAAGATCACACTTCCATTCTCTGTCCTTCGGCTCGTCACAAGAGACCATCCAGACAGAAACCCAATATTTTTTACTGTTGCCTTTTTGTTACATTTGTTATATTTGTGCTGATAAATAAATAAAGGGAGACTAGTATAGATCTATTTCAAGCTATTTAGCTCTCATCATCTAGCCATACCCTTGTTGGGAATCGAACCTGTGCTCTATTGCCTCTTAGGCAGATGTGTTAACCATTGAGCTTCAGGGCTCGACTCCTTATCAGCCAGGCCAGGGTGAAAGGTATATATTTAAAGTCACAACCCCTGGTATGCCCAAATATATATAGCTTCTTCAGTAGTACGATAGCTAATAGTAAAAGGATATTGGTGGGAAAAAAATAAAAGGTCCTCTTTGGAAGATAGTTGAGGATGGTTTGGACTGGTTTCCAAAAAAGATTGAAGGAATTCATGAAATTTGCAAGCTTGAATGGTCATTAGGATTGATCACAGTGAGACTGCATGGGAAAGCCACCTTCTGGAAGACGCATGGCATTTGCTGTGCAGATGGTTGGCCACCGTAGGAGCAGAGAGTTGAACTACATGGCCCCAGTGTCCAATTCACTAGGGCACCACATATGTTCTTAGGAAGGATTTTAAGTCTTGCACATTAAGGTTATAATATAAAACAGTTAGGGAGTAAATACCTAAGGAAGCAAACCAGAGATCTAGAAATCACAAGCTCCTTTTTTTATTACTGTGATAGAATGTGGTCTGGATTCCCAGGATGGAGAAGCTGCTTCCAAAAGGATAGAGAGACAGCAGAGCTTGGGAAGTTTGGTCAGCAGAAAGAGTTAAAGTGGCTCCTCTCTAGCTTTTCCTAAAACATATCTGTAGCTGTGCAAATAGTTGCTTTAGTCTGGCAAGATTCCATCCATAGGTGAAGAACAATTAAAAAAATTACTCTTAAGTAACTCTACACATCATTCTGGATTCTTAGGGCCTGGCAATTACCTTGATTAAAAAACTCTTTCTTCTGAATATTAGCTTTCTTTATCATTCTTCTTATGTTTCAATTGAAGAAGTCCTGAATTTTCTTCCAACTTTGGAATGTGGTGATATTTTTATAGCAAAATTATGTCATTTAACACACTTTCAGTATACTATACTCTTCAAGAACTTAACCCACATTTGTCCTGTTTTCAAATTAAAATGCTAACAGATACAGTTTTCATCCCAAAAATAATGGAAAGCAACAGTATGATTTAGTCTGCATCATTAATTTAATCATCTATTGCATTCCCATTATAGCAATAAATGTTACAGGAAACCTCCTTTCCATTTCTTATACTTTCCAGTTCTACATAGAGCCAGTTTTGTCAATTATTTGTCCAGGTCAGATCATTTTTTTCCTCCCCTACCTTTATTTTCTCATGTAAATATGACCTTTATGTCTCAGTCTATTGAATTGCATTTCATTAAGGCCACTTGTCTAGGTTAGGAATGACTTAGAGCAGAGAAATGATCTCAGCTAGATATCTGACTGGTGGGCTTGTTCTAGGAAAACCTAAGTATCCGGGAAGAAGAGTGGAAATAAAAAAAAAAAATCTTGCAATTCTACAGCTCATCTCAAAAACAGTAGTCCTCCAGAACAGAAAAGAAAAGAACAGAACAGAGCAACAAAGTTGGAAGGGACCTTGGAGGTCTTCTACTCCAATTTTGAAGAAATCAACATTTCCTGTCCTAGGCTCTACAACATAATTATATTGGATGTGGGCATAATCATTATTATATTTCACCCCAAACTCTGAAACAGTATATATTTCAAATGACTTGGAGATGATAAATTCACTGAGAAGGTGAGAAAGATTTTTCCTGTCTTAATATTCCTATTTTTTTAAAAAAGAAATCTCATAGGAAGCCATTGTCTCTGCTTGGGCTAAGTAGAAATAGGCAAATTGAAATAGGCACATTTAAATAGTGGGCTTAGTTTTTATCAAAATACTGGTCTCAGATACCATAATTCATGAGATGAGATGATAGATGGATGATAGATATATTTATGGGAAAGAGATGATGATAGATTGAGAGAGAAAAAGAGAACGATGATAGTGATAGTGATAGATACTGCAGATAGATAGATGATAAATAGATAGATAGACAGATAGATAGACAGACAGACAGACAGAAAGACAGAAAAGAAGAGAGAGAGTGATCAATACGTAGAGATTGAGATGATAGAAATAGGTAGGTAAATAGACAGACAGATACACCAATGAATAGAATTCCCCTCCACCACAAATAACAAATAAATTGTTCCATATGTGCATTGTCTGGCAAGCACCATGAGTTTTGCCATTTACAGGCACAGCAATAGGTTCTTTATGCCGTGTTGTCAATGATTCCATTTAGTAATATTCCCTCTAATGGGTCTGCAGATATAATCCAGTAGCAACAGATGCTTCAGCATGTGCTATTAAGTGCCAATATAAAAACATCTCAGTTGTGTAATTTAGATTCCTGGAATATAGTTCTGGGCTAGATGGGAAAAAAAAGAAAACCTATTTTCTCTTTTTCACCATCATTAATATATATTAATATGCTTGCTTTACTTATATTTCATTCTTTTGCCATTTGTAAAGCAATTCCTAAGCTAGGCAGATCATTACAAAGATGCTGAAGTTTCAGATTAAAAATGCTTTGTTTCAAATGCCAAATGCTTCCCAGGAAATAAGAATAACATTAAAAACACTTCCTACGTGGCTGAAATGTTTTATATACTGCTAATCATCATCATGAAAAGGGTTATGAAAATAAGATTTGAAAGCCTAAAAGGATTACTTAGGACAGATTTGTTTAAAAAGGTGAAACAATTTTATCACCGGACTAAGAAAAGTGGTTTTCTTAGTTCTTAGTTTTTTAGCTATGGTTTTCCCAGTTGCAATGTATGTCTGTGAAAGTTCGACTATAAGAAAGGATGAGTGCCAAAGAATGGAGGCCTTTGAACTCTGGTGCTGGAGAAGATTCCTGCGAGTCCCTTGGACTGCAAGGCAATCAAACTGGTCAGTCCTGGAGATCAACCCTGACTGCTCTTTAGAAGGCCAGATCCTGAAGAGGAAACTCAAATACTTTGGCCACCTAATGAGAAGGAAGAAGGACTCCCTGGAGAAGAGCCTCACACTGGGAACAATTGAGGGCAAAAGAAGAAGAAGGGGATGACATAGAATAAGGTGGCTGTCTGGAGTCACCGAAGCAATCAGTGAGAGCTTAAATGGATTCCAGAGGATGGTAGAGGACAGGAAGACCTGGAGGAACATTTTCCATGGAGTCGCGATAGGTCACAAAGGACTTCGCAACTAACAACAACAAGAAGAAAAGTGGATAAGTTTGAAAGAAGATTATCCAAGTGAACCTCCAGTGATCCTAATAAATTTAACACATTTATTCTGCCTATTTAATATTGAATGCACATCATAAAACACACTATATTAAAAGGATCTTATATCCTGAACATGGCCCCTGGGATTAATTTGTGGCAAAGATCTATCTATCTATCTATCTATCTATCTATCTATCTATCTATCTATCTATCTATCTATCAATCATCATCATCATCATCATCATCATCATCTAATGTGTATATTTATGACTGGGTGTGTATGAAAATATGGGATTCTTGGGATAGCTGTTAAAACTGACTTCCGCTGAGCTAATCCCGCTTTTTTCTGAATGACTCTGGTTTTCATGATGGAATGTTTTCTAAGATGTGGCGAGTTTCCTAAATGTATTACATTCCTTATGGAAAAACCAGTGCATCCACCCTTCTCAGGATGATGTTATGGTTCCGAGCAATGAACCCAATTGAATCAGGACTTATAAACACGTCTCTGTGTTGGGAGGAAAGCACAAAACCCAACACGCAGATCTTTTTAAAGTATTCTTGGGCCTCCTTTGAGGCACATTAGAAACATTGCAGGCTGCAATTAGCGTTGGCATAGGCCAACGTGCTGACCTACAACACATTATCAAATAAGTTCATGCCCTGAGACCTGATTTTCTAAGATCTTTTTTTTCCCCCTCCACCGGCTCTGGTTTTCCAAGGTCTTCCTTTGACACATACTAGCTCAGAAAAAAAAATGATTAAAATCAGATTTGTCATTGAAATGGCTTGCTTGCACAGCAGCTACATTGTGTATCACCCCCATGACAGTTGGCTGAATCATCTACGTTGTGAATAGTCTTGCAATATATGGCTCTTTTGTGGCAATACTAATCACTATCCCAAGATCTGTAGATCCGGGGAGAATTAATCTCCTGCAGGTTGGTTGAAGGGGGAAAGAATGTAAGACAGATGGCAAAATGAAATAATGTGTGAAGTTTTATTTTATAAACTGTGATTAATTCTATTTTCATTTCAGAACCCTAGGGCCTAAAGCTTTTTTTTTTTCTTTTAATCCCCAAACCTTATGTGAGTAAATATGGTAGCACTTATAAAAAGAAAATCCAGACTAGTTCATGGCATTAGCTGATTGTATTTATATTAGTGTATGTAGATATTCAGGTTCAGTCGGGAGATAACAATTTACACCTGAATGTTCAGGTAGATTTTTGAAAACAACAGCAATAACAAAGATCCTCAGATACTTACAACTATTGCTAAACAAAATCTCTAATTTGGCGGCAGATTGGAACAAAATAATTGTTAATATTATTGATCAAATAAGCACTTTTTAAAAAAAAAATGTCAAGCTATTCTCTGACACACCTGAAGGCAGGACAAGAAACAATGGGTTGAAAGGAGAGAAGCAACTTAGAACTAAGGAGAAATTTGCTGACAGTGAGAACGATTAATCAATGGAATTTACCTCCAGAAATTGTGAATGCTCCAACACTGGAAGTTTTTAAGAAGAGATTGGATAACCATTTGTCTGAAGTGGTGTGGGGTTTCCTGCCTAAGCAGGGAGTTGGACTAGAAGACCTCCAAGTTCCCTTTCAACTCTGCTATTCTATTCTATTCTATTTTAGTCTAGTCTAGTCTAGTCTAGTCTAAATGGAAACAGAGAGTGAACATCTTATTTGTATTTGTGGTCACTGGTGTACTTAAAATAACCATAATTTTTGTCTTCTGACTTCTAGTTATACAGCCAGAATAGAGTTGAAAGGGACCTTGGAGGTCTTCCTTTCCAACCCCCTCTCAAGCAGGAGACCCTATACCATTTCAGACAGGTGACTGTCCACTCTTTTTTTTAAAAAAAATAGAATAGAATAGAATTTTATTATTTGTATGCCGCCCTTCTCCGGGAGGACTCAGGGCGGTGAACAATTCAAGGGGGAAAAAGGGGAACATAAAAAACAAAATACAAATAATAAAAGTAAACAACAGTCGCACAACCATACATGTCGAGAGGGGAGGGAACTCATCACCCCCAGGCCTGCCGGCAAAGCCAGGTTTTGACGGCTTTTCGGAAGGCCTGGAGAGAGGTGAGGGTCCGAATCCCTGCGGGGAGTTCATTCCAGAGGACCGGAGCTGCCACAGAGAAGGCCCTCCCCCGGGTAATAGCCAGGTGGCATTGGCTGGTAGATGGCACCCGGAGGAGGCCAACCCTGTGAGATCTAATGGGTCTCTGGGAGGTAATTGGCAGCAGGCGGTCTCTCAAGTACCAAATCTGCAGTGATGAAGCACCATAGCTTCTGAAGGCAAACTGTTCCACTGGTGAATTGTCCTCATTGTTAAGAAAGTTTCTCCTTAATTCCCGGTTGCCTTGAGATCCATTGTTTCTTGTTTGCCTTCTGGTGCTCTGGAAGATAAGTGGACCCCCTTGCCTTTGTGGCAGCCCCTCAAATACTGGAGCGCTGCCATCATGTCACCCCTAGTCCTTCTTATCTCATCTTTTACCATCTTAAAAAGGGAGACAAAGATTCTCTGTAAAAAAAAAAATTGCACCCCAAGAATAAGCAAGTCTTATTGATTACCCACCTGTGCTGTATCAACATATACTCCGAAAAGCAATTTATACTTTTGAAACGGTCACGGCAATAAATCATCCAACTTTTCATTACAAAAAAAAAAAAACAGGGCACAGAAACAGAAATGTTTTAATTCGTCTCTTTCTAATCCTGTTCATTTTTCAAAGTAGGTTCGGTAATGCTTCCAAGATTGCAATGACATCATATGAGAAATGGAAAGCTGATGAAGCTTTATTTTTTTTTAAAAAAAAAAACAAGCTTATATGAGTTGACCAGTAGTAGGACATCAGAGAATACTGAGAATATGAAATCAGCTCCAAGCTCAGAGGTCACCCAATGAAATCCAATCAAGTTCAATTCTTCATTTGCTTAACCCAGGGGTAGTCAAGCTTTTTATACCTACTGCCCACTTTTGTATCTCTGTTAGTAGTAAAATTTTCTAATGCCCACCGGTTCCACAATAATGGTGATTTATAAAGTAGGGAAGTAACTTTACTTTATAAAATTTATAAAGCAGAGTTACAGCAAAACCCTACCGCCCACCATGAAAGCTGGAACGCCCACTAGTGGGCGGTAGGGACCAGGTTGACTACCACTGGCTTAACCTAATGGATAGATTCAGAGGTGAGATTCAGCCGATTCGGACTGGTTCAGGTGTACCGGTTGCTAATTTTGCATCTGGTTTGTTAAACTGGTTGTTGCAAGGACTGGTTGGCACCACCTGCCCTGCCTCTCCCAGGAGTCTCCATGCAGCCTGTTCATCATGATGGCTAAGTACAGAGCCCATGCGGAGGCTCCAGGAAGGTAAAAAATTGGGACTACCAGAAGTTCTAGAAAATGGGCCTGTTTCCAGCTTCCTGAGGCCTCCAGAGATCAGGGGAGGCTGTTTTCACCCTCCTGGAGGCTCAACAAAAGCCTCCGGAGCATGGGGAGGGTGTAAATGCACCCTCCCCACACCATGGTGCAGGAGGCTGAGTAGGCCATGCCCCCCTATGGCCATAGCCACCCAGAAACTGGGCGAAGAACTGATTGCTAAAAATTTTCAGTCCCACCCCTGGATAGATCCTTGCCAAGTTAAACTATAACTTTCTGTTAGAGAGCAACCGTCCCAGTCAAGAGGATAGTTTAAGTGGGGAATTAGTTTGGACTCATTACATAAACACAAGAGGGCAAGGTCTGACACGCCCCACACCCAATGCCTTTGTCTTATCTAACCTTCCCCAGGTGAAGCTTGCCAGTCTGGGGAGATTTTGATGAAATGGGCATGCAACAATAAAGTAGTTAGTTTGAACTCTAGATTTGTAGGTTGAGTTGTTCACGCTTGACATTTTCTAACCTGCTAGATATGTCCTGAGAAATTCTAGGATGTGGTTACTCTGAATCTCTTTCCCCTACCTCATCCAGCTCGGAACTTCATAGACTCTTAATCCAATCTCTTTTTAGCGTAGTTCTGTGTTGCCAACACTCTTCCCCACTGTTCCCGCGAATGCACATTCCATCGCAATGAAAAGCTGTTGTTTGAGTGAAACTAAAAATGGAACTCAACCCCATGAGTTTCATTGTGCTTATTGATACTTTACCATTTAAGGGTGTCCAACTCAAAAGCAATAGCAATAACACTTAGACTTATATACTATCCCTTAGGATTTTGAGTACTGTCTGGGAAATTTAGAACATCAGCATATTGCTCCCAACAATCTGGGTCCTCATTTTGCTGATCTCAGAAGGGATGGAAGGCTGAGTCAACCTTGAGCTTTCAAGATCGAACTCCAGACCCATGGGCAGAGTTAGCCTGCAATACTGCATTCTAACCACTGCACCACCAGGACTCTTATAGCCTTTAACAGCAACATTAGTTATGTGTGAAAGTGTCATAGCATATACTTATTGAGTTGGTTGATGCCTTTTTTTTTTTTGGCAGACAAAGCTAGCTCATCCTTTGCGTCAGAGCAAATTGTCTGGAATGTTACTATATAATGTTGCACACTTGAAAAGAAGGGGGGAAAACATTACTCCTGTCAGTATGCTTTCTTTACATTAATGGCATTGAAGCCAGATGTTATGCACCCAATTCTATTATTTAGCAGTGCTTCAAAGACAATATAAGGATTATGAGTTGGAAGGCACATTGAGTTTAACTATCTGTGTTCTGCGTCAGCTGATCATGGGCTTCAAACTTCTCTTCTTGTGTTAAGCTGTCTCACGATACGTATAAAAGGCTGCATGTTTTTTTGTGACTCAGTACTGTTGAGCTCAAAGAGAGCCTCTTAAGGGGAGTTGATTTTTGTGTGTGCGTATTTGTTTGTGTTGTTTTTTTTAACAATCAAATCGACAACCCAGGAAAAGCTGTCCAAGGCCATTGGAGGCTTGTGGTTTTGTTGTTAAAGCTTCAAAGATAACTTTACATTGTTAATCATATAAATCTCTTAAATAATTAGCATTTGCTATTCGCTGGGGCCAAGCATTTACCGGGTTTTAGCAGGAATTAATTTTGGGCTTTTCCCAAATGTTCTCTCTGCTTCCTTCCTAATAGCACTTGAGGAAGATGAATTTTCAAATTTTCGCACTGCTTCACACAGAGCGAGCCATAGAGTTTGTTCATCTGTTGTTATCTCTTTCCCAGCGTTCAGCTCCCAAGTGACTCACAATACAAGTGATGGTTGTTATAGGTCGTTACAGTTCCCCTTCAGAATGCCTTTGCTTAAATGTAAGCAGAATTGCTCTTGTTTTATTTCAGAATTAACCTTAAGTCAATAAAGCTCCCTTTCCTTCCCCCCTCCTCTTCTCAATTCTATTTCATTGGGCTTTTTTTTTTTTATCAAATGATCCAGTTGGTTTTGAGCCATTTCGGGAAAAACGAGGCAAGAATATTCCCTACTTTCTTCTAGCCTTCAGTGAGAGAATACAAAGTTTTCTATTTGAAATGTAGTTAGCTGAATGCATACTGTATTATAGTTTCAGGGGAAAAAATATTCCCCGGGGTACTTTTGTCCAGATCTAAATGATGGGTAGCAGTAGGGAAGATCTCTCCTTCTCTCTCCCTCCCTCTCTCCCTACGTCAGTCCTGGAAGCCATCTTTTGCATTGCGCCTTTAGGCCTGCCACATTTAATGCTGTGGGAAATTGGGAGGGGGGATGATATGGAGGGTAATAGATATAGTCAAAATAACAATGCTTTCTCAGAGAATCAAGGACGTCTTGTCCTGCACCTGGAGTGATGTGACTGGGAGGCATCTCCAGTTTTGGATGGTGCCTGATTGGATCATGTGATGGACATGTGGGTGCTGGGCAGGGACTTGAACTTTCGTTTGGGTGGAGAAAACCTGGAAGCTTTCAGATTTGGGTTTTCCCAGATGCGCCAATATGACATCTCTAATAAAATGGAGCTTTGAGGACACTCAAGCCTCGGAGTCTTCTTTCATTGGGGGGTGTTATTTGGAACCCTGTCATCCTCCCTCCCTCCCTCGTTCTTTCTCTTTCTCTCTCCTGCAGAATATTTGTCATGTTCTATAAATGGAAGACAGAACAGGTTTCTAATGGATGGAAAAATAGAAAGAAATGATTTATTTTCTTGGTGAGCCGTGGGTGGTGTAATGGTTAGAATGGAGTATTGCAGGCAAACTCTGCCCACAGCCTTGAGTTGTATCCCGATGGGGCTTGAGATTGACTCAGCCTTCCATTCTTCTCAGGACAGTAGAACTAGGACCCAGTTGTTGGGGGGCAACGTGTTGACATTGTAAACTAGCCAGAGAGTGCTGTAAAACACTATGGAGAGGTATATTAAGTCTAAGTGCTATTGCTATTCTTGGACATAGTGGTGATGGTATTGGTGAAGCTGGATGGAAGTTAAGTGAGAGATTGGTTGTTGTTGTTGTTAGTTTCGAAGTCATGTCCAACCCATCGTGACCCCATGGACAACATTCCTCCAGGACTTCCTATCCTCTACTCTCCTCTGGAGTCCATCTAAGCTCACGGCTACTGCTTCAGTGACTCCATCCAGCCACCTCATTCCCTGTCGTCCCCTTCTGCTTTTGCCCTCAGTCGTTCCCAGCATGAGGCTCTTCTCCAGGGAGTCCTTCTTTCTCATTGGTGGCCAAAGTATTTGAGTTTCCTCTTCAGGATCTGGCCTTCTAAAGAGCAGTCAAGGTTGATGTCCTCTAGGACTGACCGGTTTGATCGCCTTGCAGTCCATGGGACTCACTTGGCACATTCATCTTGACTTATGGGTATAGGTATATTATAAGCAGTCCACTTTCCCCTGAGCTTATGTACTTTGAATTATGCAGATTAATTATCTTTTGTAAAGGAAAAAAAGAAAAGAAAGAGAGATAGGCATTGAAGGTTGAAGCGGTGGTTGGTTGGTTTTACTAGGGGTCTTCTAAAAATTTCCTTTCTGTCCTACTAGAAAACAACTACTTTGGGATTAAAATACCCAGCACTCTTAAAACAGTGTGTTTTCTGCTTCTACAATGTCAAGCTTTTTTTATTTCTTTTCCCAGACAAGGTGTGTGATTTTTATGTTAGCCATGCTTGAGATACACAGCTGTAGGCAGCATATCATGGCTCTCATGAATATTACAATTTATGCCTGCATCCCCCCCCCCCAATCTTTTAGAATTCAATATTAGTTCTACTTCATTTCACCTACGGCTGGCCTACTTGGAGATTTCTTGATTTTTTTTTTAAATGATGAAGTATTTTACCTGTTAATTCCACACTTAAAAGCATCTTCTTCGCCAGTGCCTACCCAGAGGAGGGTTGCTGCTGGTTCAGGCCGGTTCAGCCAAACCGGTAGTAGAATACAGGCCTGGGTTGCAGAACCGACAGTGACCCAGGGCTGCCATGCCCCAGAACCGGTTTCCTCACCACCCCTGATGTCACCACCATGTTGGATTTTAGTGACTGTGCATGTGCAGTTCACTGTAAATTGTTCAGTGCATGCGTGCAGAACAATTTACATTGAACAGTGCACGCGGGTGGGTTGCAAACCAGTATTAAACCGGAAGCGACCCACTCTTGTGCCTGTCACAGTGGGTTATGTATCCCTACTTTCTTCCTTGATGGTGACTTGATTAAATCAAACCTTTTACAGTCGATCACTTGATCAACTATAATCAGTGAGAAGACTAACTAGTAACCCTAACCCTAACCCTAACCCCAAAACCAAGTGGAGGGTTTTAGCAATACTTAGATAACTGGGGGGAGGGGGTGAGGTTGTTTCCCAGGATATTTTAATACGACTCCAGTATATGAAGTTCTCCTGAATGCCTCTGCTAGGTGTTACTGTGAATATATGTGTGAAAAGCCTAGGGAAAGTGTTTGGTAATTAATAAGCGTTATTACAAAAAAAATCATTTTGTCTCGACAAGAAAAAAATAAAACAAAACATGGAGCCGTGTGAAGACTGAGGTTCCTACTCTGTCCTGTCCTATGTATCTTGCAAAAAAAGAAAACAAATTCAGAATTTTCATGTCAGGCCTGGAAGCCATGTTTTGCGTTGGGCCTTCTGCTGTGGGAAACTGGGAGGGGGGAATTATATGGCATATGGGAGATGCACCAAAACAAATTCCTTGTGTGTCCAATCACATTTGGCCAATAAAGAATTCTATTCTATTCTATTCTATTCTATTCTATTCTATTCTACTCTACTCTACTCTACTCTACTCTACTCTACTCTACTCTACTCTACTCTACTCTACTCTATATAGTCAAAATAACATTCCTTTCTCAGAAAGTCAAGGACATCTTGCCCTGCACCTGGAAGAGCATGACTAGAAGGCATCTCCAGTTGGGATGATGACTGATTCGACCATGTGGGTGCTGGGCAGGGACTTGGACTTTCCTTTGGGTTGGGGAAAACCTGGAAACTTTCAGATTTGGGTTTTCCCAGGTGTGCCAATAATACGTCTCCAATAACATGGAACTTTGAGGAACTTCTAGCCTTGGAGACTTCTTGCATTGGGGATGTTACTTGGATCCCTGACATTTCATTTGTTTGATCTGTCTGTGCTGGTATGATAATGATTTAATTAATTAATTAATTAATTAATTAATTATTTGTTTATTACATTTGACACCATATCCCCTATAAGATGATGAATAGAATAGAGGTATGAAATGGAATGGAACAGAATAGGAATAGAATAGGAATGGAATGGAATAGAATAGAATAGAATAGAATAGAATAGAATAGAGCAGAGCAGAGCAGAGCAGAGCAGAGCAGAGCAGAGCAGAGCAGGAATGGAATGGAATGGAATGGAATGGAATGGAATAGAATAGAATAGGAATAGAATGCAGAATATAATAGAAGTGGCCATCAGGTTATAGAACACATAGCGAAAATTATTAAGCTATATTAAAACATTAAAAATGGCAGATTAATCACACATACACACACACACACACACTTCAAAACTAAGTGACAAACAGCATGGGATGAGGCTTTCTTAGCCTGCCCACCACCTCAATTTTATTGAAAGCTCTTATTTAATTTCTTTTAATTAGGGAGGTGGTCTGCATCTCCATTAAAGAAAAAACGAGGCTGTCAGGGATAACAGAATACAAGAGGGTGAACGGCATATCAGAGGGTGAATAAATTAGCACTGGCTGGTTCCTTCCCTTTCTTCTCCTTTCGTTATATAATCTTTCTGCAAGTAACAACAGTACAAGAAGTAATTGGTTTCTCTGCTGTTGAAAACATGGTAGGATGTTAATATCAGGAAGAAGATGGGGGATGGGGAAATGTGTGTATGTGCATTCTAAGAATAGCACTGTGAAGTTGTGTGGCATACAGAAAGGCACGTGCTGATGGGGAGAGAAACATAATTAGCATTCCCATATTTTGGGGGTCGGTGTCTTAAGATTCCAGACATCTGAATGCCAGAAGAATAAAGGTGACATCTTGACCAATTTGCTTCTGCAAGGATATTTCAAGGGAGTGAAAGAAGGGTTAAATGCTTTTTTAAAATAGAAGTTGTTGATTACAGAGCTTAGTTTCAGGCATAAGAAAGCAGAAACCAAGGTTGTTCGAATGAGTACAGGTATATTCCATGCTAGCTTTCTACAAGAATTTGAACTCCTAATTGTCAAGTTAAATATCTAGTTTGATGAAAAGAAGGACTAGGGGTGACATGATAGCAGTGGTCCAGTATTTGAGGGGCTGCCCCAAAGAAGAGGGAGTCAAACTATTCCGCAAAGCACCAGAAGGCAGGACAAGAAGCAATGGGTGAAAACTAATCAAAGAGAGAAGCAACTTAGAACTAAGGAGAAATTTCCTGTTAGTGAGAACAATCAATCATGTTAGTGAGAACAATCAATCAGTGGAACAACTTGCCTCCAGAAGTTGTGAATGCTCCAACATTGGAGGTTTTTAAGAAGAGGTTGGACAATCATTTGTCTGAAACGGTATAGGGTTTCCTGCCCAAGCAGGGGGTTGGACTAGAAGACCTCCAAGGTCCCTTCCAACTATGTTACTCTATTCTGTTTTAAATTGATGGTAGATAAGGGTCAACAGAATTCAAGGAGGGACGAATTTAGATCTCTTGTGGGTGCAAAGAAACTACAAACCAATGATGTGCTTGACTTCTCCTTCCAGCTCAGCCTGATGATCTCCTACACTTAGTATCTCTAACTCTGTCATTGTGGATGAAACTCTGGAATTACAGATCTGCAGCGTCTACTTCTTGTCATAATCGGCTGTGAAACGTGGCCCGTTGAAGACACAAAGAGCTAACTGAAAATGTTCAACATTTTAAATTCTTCTTGAATAATCACACTTGCCATTAAGATTTAGTCGGAGCATGTCATGTTTTCATACAACAGTGATATGAACTAGATCTTCATATTCCATGGAGGGGGGGTGGCATGGAAACCAGGAAATTGTAGACCACTGGAGAGTTGCCAATGTGATGAAAAGTACCTCCGTCAAACTTGGCCAGTCTCTAAATGTAACAACTGTGCATCTTCTCATCCATGTGGATTATACTGGCTTTCATCCTGGAAGTGAAAGGAAATTGAATCCCACAGGAAAAGCCACATTTGGAATTGTGTTTGGCGTTTTGGATTGGAGATACTTCCCTTTGACGTTTTACCCCTGAGAGGCCAAATCCAGGAACCTAAACATGCAGATTGCATGTTCCCTGATTCAGACTGGTGTTTAAGCAGTAGTGGGATTCAGTCAGTTCGCACCTATTTGGGAGAACCGGTTGTTAACTTTGTAAGCAGTTCGGAGGTTGTTGGAAGAAATCTCATTTTGTTTTTTCCCACTTTATAGGGCTAATCCTGTAAGGAAGGCAGGAAGGAAACATTCTAGTGTTGCTTCTAGCCTAACCTTTATTGCCCTGCTTACAGAAACTGCCTCTCCGGTTAACCCTGATTACATTGTAACAGCTAAGACGAAGCACCCATCAACATGAATTATGTTGAGTTGGCCATGCCACATGTCACATGACCACCAAGCCCCGCCTACCCAGCTGGTATTATGGCAGAGAACCGGTTGTTAAATTATTTGAATCCCACCACTGTGTTTAAGGTTGTTGCTTGGAAGAGACTTTAGTTCAATCCTCTCTCCTATTTTTAGCGCAGGAATTTGCACTGACACCTATAAGACACCAAAAATTAATGTTGATGCTGTTATCTGCATGAATGGCAGCAATAAATTAACTTCCCAGTGCAGCAAACATTAACTTTACTATTCATCTTGACAGAAATGTTGATTCTATTAATACGGATGACTAGAATGAATTACAGGAAGAGTAACACTTTGTTCATAATGACATTGTTTTCAAGAGAGACGCTTAATACATATTTATTTGTTCCGTTATTGATGTCTGCCTCCACTCTGTCTTAATAGGATTCGTTGCATCGAATGCATGCATTTAAAATAAAAATAGATAGTTAAAACAAGGGTTATTTGAAAGAAATGGAGAACATAGTGTATTTAATTTCAGTTCTTGCCAGCATGCTTTGAGAGTGCTTATGAAGCCATCAAAACTCCTGGTTCTTGTTTTTTTTTTAATGCTACTTGATAGATAAGACTACGGTGCAAACTTTAATCATGAAAAAAATGACTTCCTAAGCGATAGTAATTTGATTGTCTGTTTGAATTAAATACCTTTGCTTGATTTTCATGCTCTTCCTTCTATTCTTCTTTATTACGCTTAATAAGAAGAAAAATGAGGGTGTTTTTTTAAAAAAAGGTATATTATAGGTTGAGTTTTTGTTGCCTGCATATTTTCCCCCCTTTTTGACAAGCCTCCCTCACATTGTACAAAAGGAGCCGAAAAACGGAGTTTGTAAAAGCTTGTTTAATTTAAATGGTGCTGAATATTGCTAGATTTTATGGGTCAGTGAATATATTCATACAGTCAGCTTCGGTTTTTCCTCCAGCTGCCTTTGAATATAAGATAGATAACTAAACCTGAAACAGCCTGGAAACCCTTTGAACGTTGTTTCATTTGTTTGTTTGTTTATTTATTTATTTTAAAGCGCAGCCCAATTTAATTTGGTTTGAGGACTGTAGCATAACACTTTTATGTACGTGTGGTGCTTAACTGAGTAGGAGGCAACAAACAAAAGGATTTTGCTTTTAAACAATTCCCTCTGGCAGGCATAATAAGAAGTTAGCAATTAAGGAAATAAAACAAAGCAATTCTGAATGTTTACTGCAGTGGACTGGCAAGCGGTATTAAAATGGACACAGTCTAGGACCGTGACGGCAAATCTATGGCATGCGTGCCGGAAGCAGCACACAGGACCATCTCTCCAGGAACGTGATCCGTCACCTGTTGCTCTTCCGGGTTCCGGAGCGCAAGCCAACTGGTCATCAAATGCGCCGGAGTACTGGAAACTAAAAGAGCAGCCGCTCGCTGTACATGCTCATGTGCACGCCAGGAAGATGATCTTCCAGTTGCTGGCACACACATTGCACCGGCCAGCTGGTTTTCATATGTGCATTTGTGCCAGAAACCAGAAGACTAGGTGGCTGGAGCTCATGCCAGGAACCAGAAGATCAGCTGCCCAGAATGCGCATGCACACCAGGTGACTGCTCTTCTGGTTTCCGGCATGCGTGGGCTTCCATTTCGGCCCTCTGTGTCAAAAAGTTTTGCCAAGATTGGTGTAGGAGAAGAGGCACAGCTTGGTGGTGGAGTCAAGAGAGGAATCAGACTGGAGTCATTACATTGCCACAAATAGTCTTAAGTTTAGCCATCTTTTTTATTATTATTATTATTTTGATATATTGTCCTTTATTACACATCACATTTCCAGTTTTGCAACAACAGTGTACTGACAGTATCAAGTCCTTTTATGTATACATAAAAGGACTATAACCATTGTTCTCACAATCATACAGTGTAGTGTCTATTAAATACATAACATTGCATGTCATAGTTATAACAATATTCTATACATTTGTCACTCTAAACATTTTAATCTATAGTCACATATAGTCTAATATTAATTTTGCTTAGTATGTATGTATGTATGTATGTATGTATGTATGTAGGCAAGTAAGTAAGTAAGTAAGTAAGTAAGTAAGTAAGTAAGTAAGTATAAGTGGTGGGCACCGGATCCCATTCCAACCGGTACGGACACAGCGCATGCATGTGTCTTAGTGCCTCCGCAAGCCTCCATGACGCTCCAGCTGCTCAGTGGAGCATCGCGCAGGTGCTGTACGTTCCGTGCACATGCGTGGAAGCACCAAAGACTTAAAAGGCCGGTAAGGAGCTCAGACAGGCAGGCGGGCCCTCTGGAGCACTGTATCGGAACTGTATCCGGTGCTCCGGGGAGGCTCCGGTACGCCCGTACCAGGGCGTACCCCTGCAACCCACCACTGGTATGTATGTGTTTATTTATTTGTTGATCACTTCATGCTTAGGCTGAGAGTTCAATCCTAGGCAGCAGCAGATGTTTCTCTATCAGAGTAAATATCTGCTGTGAACTCCACGTAGGCATCAGGAAGGGCATCAAGCCAGTAATCATTCAGCTCCATTTCATGTCCCTGACTCCACCCTGATAAAAGGGATTACAGGGTCATAAAAAAGATCTTTATTATTTCATTTGTTCTATATTCATTCTGCATTTTTCTCTATAATTCTCTATCTACACACACACACACACACACACACACACACACACACACACGTATAAGATAGTATGAGAACTGAATCTTTATGACACCCTGTACTGAAAGCGCTAATGATGATTGATATCCCTACCAAATTATTGCTTCAGAAAATTGTCCAAATCTATTACAACATACACATTTAAGGATATTTTAACAGGAGTACAGTGAATTCTGTATGTCTCTCCTCGGATATCAGATCTGTTAAAATTAATGGGATTTATTCTCAGGTATGGTTATATAGGATAACGGGCTTAATTTCCAAGTATGTTGGAACTCCAACGGCATACCTTTATTATCTGACATTACACTTACCTAAATTTGCATGAATTTACTCCGGTGCCAATAAACATTTCATCCCCCTTCTAATTTGACTTCTACATCTGGAAGAGCTGAATACAAAATAGGGTGAATCCCTTGGAGTTTTGATAGGAGGTGATCCTTTTGCGTCATCTCCCTAAAATGATGAGGATGAGCAGGGGATTAGGAAGAAAGATTTATGAAGACAGATTGAAGGAACGGGGTATATTTAAAGTTGAGAAGATAAATTTGAATGGGTGTATGGCACCTGAAAGGATGTCACAGGCGAGAAGGTCAAAAAAAGTCAAGAAGATCCATCCTTTGTCATTCTAGACGTCAGAATAAGCATTTGATACAGTAAGAGTTGTGGTGGTAGAATGCAGTATTGCAGGCTACTTCTGCTGACTGCCAGTTGCCTGAAATTTGGCAGTTTGACTCTCACCAGGCTCAAGGTTGACTCAGCCTTCCATCCTTCCAGGGTGGGTAAAATGAGGACCCAGCTTGTCGGGGGCAAGAGGCTGACTCTGTAAACCGCTTAGAGAGGGCTGTAAAAGCACTGTAAAATAGTATATAAGTCTAAGTTCTATTGTTATAAGCAATGGATTGTATCCAAGCAGATTTCAGGTGAATGTTAGGTCCTAACTGTTTAACCATGGTACCCATTCCTACAGATGGTAGATTCTCCTTCCTTGGATCTGCTCAGGTAGTGACTGGGCAGCCACGTGCCATGTGTGGTTTAATTTCCATTGAGCAAGATGTTGAACTCAGCAATCAAAATACTCCCTTGCAATTTTAACATCGCCTTCTAGACTATGCAATTCCTGTGTTAGAAAACATGCATGAATAATATAGTGCTCTGCAATGCAGTTTTCCATTTTATACACTGCAGATGCTGATCATCTCGTAGGATAATTGTGCCCTGCTTTTCTCTATCATCAGTGGAAAAAAACCTCCGTAGCTTTTTAAAGAGTGGGTGGGGGGGTCTAGGACTCCTGTTGAAGAAACAAACACTGTAGCCAGCGAGAAAATTAAGAGCTCCAACCACGTGTAATTGGGAACAGGGCAGGATTGACAAGACACTTCGATTTGTAAGCACCCTTTGACTTGTAAGCGCCAGCAACAAATATTGGACGAGGTGAACACCCGTGAAACCTCTGCTATTATTATTATTATTGTCGCCGAAGACGCTTAGTGATAACAACACTGTGAAGTCTTTAAGTTCCCTTTGTCTCGTCACCATTCGAAGCAGAATAACAATATGTGGGATTCCATGAATGCTTTGGAGATAGGCACAATCGCCGGCGTTGTTGTTTTCAAATACGGCGGTGTTGATAGTCTCTGCTTGCTCCTACCCTTTCTCCTTCTACAGACATAATCTGGGCAGTAGCAGAGAGCAATGTACATATCAATAATGCTACTTAGTAAGCAGACATCTCCCTGTTCCTATGCAGTCTGCAGTGTGAATTGCCATGCTGTTTCCTTCGATGCTACCACCAACAGGCAGATGGGTTACAACTGATACCAGCTGTCGAGTGCCATTAGGCACTAAAGGGAAGTGTATGGTACATCTCACATCTAAGACAATGAAGGATGACACGAGAGCCCGGAGGAGGACTCAATGTTAACAGAAAGGGTGCAGTTCTATATGCATTTCCCGCTGAGGTGCTTGCCATTCACATACTGCGACCGTACAACAGATTTGTCCCTATTAACGTGGTTATAGATGTTTCTTAAAAGGACAGAGTCAATCTGTGTTTATGTAAATATCTGGAGTGGATTACTGTATTAGTAATTGGGAGCAGAGCCATGG
The DNA here is from genome assembly GCF_009769535.1 of Thamnophis elegans. NCBI lineage: Eukaryota > Metazoa > Chordata > Lepidosauria > Squamata > Natricidae > Thamnophis > Thamnophis elegans. Next base: position 51,716,861 of record NC_045552.1, on the reverse strand, counting down.
CAAGGATATTATCTCCATTGACTTTTAGCATTAAATACCCCTCTAAAGAAACAGCAGGACCAAACATGCCTTTCCAATAAATTCAAAGAGACTTTCTTTTCTGTCTGATTATTTCTTTCCCCCCACCTAGGGAGCATTGCTTCATCTCTCCCTTCAAAGGTTGCTGAGACTTCATTTACAATAGCCCGAGGTTATGGTAGCAAAACAAAGGCTTTCCGTGTTGTATCCTTGAAGGTTTTTATATATTTAGTTTAAGAAGCCACCCCACCAAAATCACCCCCAAAGAGAGTCTTCTTTGGCTTGATCTTTCTGGGATGAAAACAAAGGGTGGGGGGGGGGAGGCTGAAAAAAGTTCTGAGTTGGAAAGAATTGAACGTGCAAAAATCGGGATCTGAATAACAGCATAATAGAACAGCAGAGTTGGAAGGGAACTTGGAGGACTTCTAGTCCAACCCCCTGCTCAGGCAGGAAACCTACACCACTTCAGACAAATGGTTATCTAACATTCTTCTTAGAAACTTCCAGTGTTGGAGCATTCACAACTTCTGGAGCCAAGTTGTTCCACTAGTTAATTGTTCTCACTGTCAGGAAATTTCTCCTTAGTTCTAAGTTGCTTCTCTCCTTGATTAGTTTCCACCCGTTGCTTCTTGTTCTACCCTCAGGTGCCTTGGAGAATAGCTTGACTCCCTCTTCTTTGTGGCAGCCCCTAATATATTGGAAGACTACTATCATGTCTCCCCTGGTCCTTCTTTTCATTGAACTAGACATACCCAGTTCCTGCAACCATTCTTCATATGTTTTAGTCTCCAGTCCCCTAATCATCTTTGTTGCTTTTCTCTGCACTCTTTCTAGAGTCTCCACATCTTTTCTACATCGTGGTGACCAAAACTGAATGCAGTATTCAAAGTGTGGCCTTACCAAGGCATTATAAAATGGTATTAACACTTCGCGTGATCTTGATTCTATCCCTCTGTTTATGCAGCCTAAAGCTGTGTTGGCATTTTTGGCAGCTGTAGCACATTGCTGGCTCATATTTAAGTGGTTGTCCACTAGGACTCCATGATCCCTCTCACAATTGCTACTATTGAACAAAAAGGAGAGCGGTTGGGAAGGAAAATAAAATCTTGGTGCCAAAGACGAGAAAGGAACACCAGAAAGAAAACTACGGGTTGGCTCACGTTTTAAAAAGCAAGAAGTGAAGCTCGCAGCTACAGAAGACTTGTCAGTTTACAAGGATAATGAATCCAACTGGAAGATAAATGCCTCATCCAGAAGAAGCTGGCTGAAATTTCGATACACGAGGCTGTATGTTCATGAAAGCTTTGTCTGTAATGATAACACAGCTGTTACTTCTCCAAAAAAAAAAAAAAAAAAAAAAAACCAACAACCCTGAGCTACCTCACCTTTTGTAAGCAATTTGTCTTCTTAACTCAATGCATTATCTTTCAAGTGACTTTTTTTTTCCCGGAGTCCTGATCTGCACGTTGGCTTGCAGAAATTTGACAGCAAACTGCAAACGAGTCTCTAAAATGGTCTTAAGTGCTGTTAAAAAAAAGGGTGGGCTGAACCTGAGGCCCACCCGGACACAATGAATACATACTCACATACCAAGATGTAGTGGTATGGGTGGGTTGTGCTTTAGAGCAAGCTGAGGATATGAATGCAAATCTCTCTCTCTTTTTTTTTCCTGGAGATGAAAGAAGATAACAACAGCGAGAAGAAGTCAAAATCTTTCCAAGCCACAAATAAACAATTGCAAAACTGGCTCTCAGTTTGAAGGCCCCTTGGAGATGTATTCCTGGGTGGATCTAATCATAGATTAGTCGGACAAATCTAATTTCATTCTATTGTGCCCCTTTCTCTCTTCCTCCCCCCCCCCTCAAGCTTCTTCATGGGTCCCCATGGAAATGTGTCTGCATTTTTGTGCTTATTTCTCCTAATAGACACGTTCTCTATGCATTTTCTCCAACATGCATTGTTTCTCATTCCACCAAGCAATATTTCACAATACAGGGCTTTTTAAAATATTATTAACTAATACAACTAATGCTTGGTGTGCAGTTCCCTCTGTTGTCTGCATCTAGTAAGCATGTAATTGGCATTTCAGCATTTGGAGAGAGAGGGAGGGGGGGAAAGGATAATTATCACATAGCTGTGTTTCAATGCTCATATTGATTTGAAAGTGCAAATGAGGTAAGGCTGAATCGTTCTTTTTTTCAATCCCTAGCCATTGTAGGGTTTTCCTTCGGGAATAGCCTTTATTCCTCTTCACAACACAGCAAAACTGGTCAGGATGAACAATATGATGGGTCCATGGTAATTCAGGAACTGTCTCATCCCAATGGAATTGGCCTGCCCCACCCATGCCAGCAGAAGACGCTCGTGGGTCTCATCAGCCAGATGGCGGGATCCAGGAGAATATTCTCTGCCATCACTCCCTGCTTTTTGGGAAATCTCGCAACCCCTCCCCTGAGTGAGGTCAGCTCCCATCCTCCTGACCTTCTGTAAGAGCTTAAAGACGTCACTCTGCCAGTTGGCTTGGGGCTCCAACGAAGGGACTTTACATTGGAGGGGGAGTCAATGGATTAACAACAGATCCCACTTCCCCCACTTCCCATCCTAATACCTACCTCCTCATCTTTTAGTTAGGGTTATTTAATATTTTTATAGTATTTTATTCGTATTATAGGAAGCTTTTGTATAGTTTTACCCTTTTTAGCATTGCAAACTGCCCAGAATGGCCCTGTGAAAAGATGGTCAGCCAATAAATTTAATAATTATATTATACTGTTTGTGTGTGTGTGTGTAGAGAGAGAGAGAGAGAGAGAGAGAGAGAGAGAGAGAGAGAGAGAGAGAGAGCGCTCCCAGAATTACCCTGTGATAAGATGGGCAGCCAATAAATGTATATTTTGGATAGATAGATAGATAGATAGATAGATAGATAGATAGATAGATAGATAGATAGATAATATAGATACATAAGTATATATAGAGATGATAGATAGATAGACAGACAGACAGACAGGCAGACAATAGATAGATGATAGATAGATAGATAGATAGATAGATAGATAGATAGATAGATAGATAGATAGATAGATAGATGATACATACATACATACATGCATGCATGCATGCATGCATGCATGCATACATACATACATACATACATACATACATAGACAGAGAGAAGATAGATGATAGATAGAGATAAGATAGATAGAGAGATGGATGGATGGATGGATGGATGGATGGATGGATGGATGGATGGATGGATGGGCAGGCGGGTGGGCGGGCAGGCAGGCAGGCAGGCAGGCAGACAGGCAGGCAAACATCAACCTTGAACAAGGCCACAGTAGGGGGATGCAAGTTAAACTCCACCCTCTTAAATCTCAATTCTAACTAGATTTGTGGGTTTTTTTCCCCCATTTTAGAAAGGAAGAAAGAAAACTTGATATTAAAAGAGTCAGTATGGTGTCGTGGTTAAAGTGCTAGTCTAGAAGTACAGAGGCCTTGGTTTAAGAGTACCCTCAAAACTATGGCCTGGATGACTTTGGGATGGAAACTCCCTGGATGACTTTGGTCCTACCATTTTTTTTCCTCCCAACCTGCTACACAGAGGGGCTGTTTTGGGGGGAAATAGTTGATGAATGTTACATACCCTGCACTGAGACCTTGGAGAAAAAGCAGGATGAATAGAATTAATGCAAAGCAGAACTGCACACCTGAAAATCACCAAATGCGCCCCCAGGTGTACTCCAGAAATGGTTCCTGAACTGTAACTTTTGACATGATTGATGATAGATGATGCATCATTAAGTTGGTGTTGACTCTTAGTGATCAAATAGACAGATTTCCTCCTGGGTACACATTTTTGACACAAGGGGAGAAAAAGTATTAAATGGAGATTAAGATGTAATGGGATGCAGGAATAACCTTGAGGAACAGGAGAAAGAAGCACAACCAAGATAGCCATCAGATTAAAAATAAATAAATTGGAGTCCAAAGCAGAAATGGAATTTGAGAACATGTCTTAGAGTATTTTTTCCCCAGTGAGACCAATCTATCAGGGCAACTTGGTCTATCTAAATATGGGGCAGAGCCATAGGTGGTATTCAGCAGGTTCTGACCAGTTCTGGAGAACCGGTAGCAGAAATATGAGTAGTTCGGCGAACTGGTAAATAACACCTCTGACTGGCCCCGTCCCCATCTATTCTCTGTCTCCCGAATCCCAGATGATTGGGGGGAAATAAAGATTTTGCAGTATCCTTCCCCTGGAGTGGGGAGGGAATGGAGATTTTGCAGTATCCTTCCCCTGGAGTAGGGTGGGAATGGAGATTTTGCAGTATCCATCCCCTAGAGTGGGGAGGGAATGGAGATTTTGCAGTATCCTTTCCCTGGAGTGGGGAGGGAATGGAGATTTTGCAGTATCCTTCCCCTGGAGTGGGGTGGGAATGGAGATTTTGCAGTATCCATCCCCTAGAGTGGGGAGGGAATGGAGATTTTGCAGTATCCTTTCCCTGGAGTGTGAAGGGAATGGAGATTTTGCCTTTCAGCTCCAATCCAGGAGCCTTCGCAGGGAGTCGCTTTCGCGACAAACGTGGTAAATATAAACTCAACACAGTCTTAGGGTTGACCCTCTTTTATTCTCTTGGGGATAAAATCTTGGAGGGGAGAGGCACTTTGCAAAACTGATGTCAGCTCTCCGAGTTATGCTAGACTTCAAAACCAAAGTTGTGGATACTAAGACTTCATTTATTGCAAGGTTAGGGTAATAGATTCTTGGATGTCTGAAAACATCCACCCACCCGAAAACACTTAATGCATTTTATTAAGGACATGTCTTTGTTAATTAAGGAAAGCTCTCAAAAATACTTGTGTACAGGCTGTCTTAATCAATGCATCACAAAGCTTCAAATATGAGCTCGCATCTAAGATTATTCTATTCTGTTCTCCCTATTTTGTTACTAATTAACAAACTCACAGCTTAAATGTCTAATCAATTTTGATTTTGGGAAGTGCCTGTAAGGATATATCATGATTAGGTCAGAACAGGGGCTGATTATTAGGAGTGGGTGGGACAGCCTTCATCAGATCCATGTCAGAATCACAGATATTATATTCTGCTTTCACCTTTCACCTTTCCTTTTCCCTTTTCCCTTTCCCTTTCCCTTCCTTCCTTCTCTCCTTCCCTCCCTCCCTCCCTTTCTGTGCCACTTAATTTATGATTTTCCAATCTTTTTAAATTAACTTTAGAAAAGAAAAGCAAGCAAAATGAACAGGACATTTTTTCCTCTCCCCCCCCCCCCCCCGGTATTCATATATTCCCCTCCCTCTGCATAGTTTTTTTAAAGTCCATTATTTTTATAAAGCAATGGAGACATTTGACATATTAAATTAAACATACTTTCATGCGGGAGGGCTGTTTTCTACTATCCATTTTTTTTGTCTCAAAAAAAAAAAAAATCCCCATAAACATATTTCATCAGTAAAGTGGCAGCTGAAGAGATGCAGATGGTAAGATTATAGATACAGATATAATATTTGTTCTGGTTGAGATTAAATACATTTTTCACAAGAGGATTTAAAATCAGAGCGGGAAAGAACAGATGAGGAGAGGCTAAGAGCTGACACCACTCCAGAAACTCAAAAGATAATTCTAAATTTTGCTTCTGTCATTTTGAAGAAGTTTGAACAGGCATATTGGGTGGAACTCACAACTAAAATGCCAAATGTATTGTCAGTTAGAGAATACTGCAACAAACTGTTTATTTATCACTTATTGTAAAAATACATATATCCAATAGTTCTCCGGAAATAGATCACAGGAATTTGCTTCTAGTCGCTTCGCTCTAAATGAATCTGTTCTATCTATCTATCTATCTATCTATCTATCTATCTATCTATCTATCTATCTATCTATCTATCTATCATCTATCTATCTATCTATCTATCTATCTATCTATCTATCACCTTCCTTCCTTCCTTCCTTCCTTCCTTTCTTTCTTTCTTTCTATAGGACATTCTATTTAATCTTTCTTTTGACTTTTGTAATATATGTTTTTATTTTGTACGCCGCCCTGAATCCGATGAATCCAATAAGTCCAATAAACCTATGAAAATCTGTCTGTCTGTCTGTCTGTCTGTGTTCCAGCATAACTCTAAATCCCTCGAGCAATTTCAACCAAACTTGGTACACAGATGACTTATCCTCTGGAAACAAATACTGTAGGGATAAGACACCCCTAAAGCCCCCCGGGGTATGTGTTCTGTTAAGATACAACCTGTTGTGCCATAAAATGGCTTCTACCATACTGCCTTAAAATGCCTTCTACTATACAGCACTGTGGAGTTGCCATAGTAACGGCTTCACAGTACTCCACAAGGGGTTTCCCTCTGGTAAGGGGGAAAATCCAACATTAGAAATTGTGGCAATGTTCCATGGAAGAAGGATTGGGATAAATAAATACCCTGGCAGTGCCTGGTTATCAGCTAGTGTTTAATAAGAAGAAAATTGAGATTTGATGTCCATATTTTCTTAGGAAAGTTAAGTTAGGTTTTCATGGTTTGTAAAACTGTGAGTATTGGTGAATGGGGAATGGTTTAGCCAAAAGTGGATTGATTTAAATGAAATCATCTTGTGGAAGCTTTTATTCTCCCTTTTCTGAAGACAATCTACCGGTATGTAATCATGAGAACATATCCAGTTAAAAGTGAAAGGCCCCACAGCTGCTGTGGAGCTGGAAGGGTGCAATATTCCTCTAGTTCAGGGTGGGGGGGTCTCCTAACTTAAACTTAAAGACTTGTGGATTTCAACTCTCAAGAATTCCCATGTGGCTAGGGAATTTGGGGAGTTGAGGTCCCCAAGGCTTAGTTGCCACTTGGAGATCCCTAGTCTACTTCAATCCCTTGGAATATTTATTTATTTTTTATTTATCTTGTCGGGCATGTATAAGATAACAGATGTAAGTATAAACATGATTATGAATACAGGAAATGGATATGAATAAATAGTAGGACAGGGATGGTAGGGACGATGGTGCACTTATGCACGCCCCTTACAGACCTCTTAGGAAAGGGGTGAGATCAACAATAGACAGTTTAAGGTTAAAGTTATGGGGGTTTGGGGATGAAATCACAGAGTCAGGTAGAGCATTCCAGTCATTGACCACTCTGTTGCCGAAGTCGTATTTTCTGCAATCGAGTTTGGAGCGGTTTACCTTGAGTTTGTATCTGTTGTGAGCTTGTGTATTGTTGCGGTTGAAGCTGAAGTAGTCATTGACAGGTAGGACATTGTAGCAGATAATTTTGTGTACTATACCTGTGTCTAAGACCAAAATTTCAAGCCTGGTGTTATAAGGTATTCTGTTGCAAGCAGAGGAATGGAGGACTCTTCTCATGAAATATCAGGTGGAGGGAGGGAACCATGCACAAGAAATGGCTTTTTCAACTCACCTTAAAACGCCCCAGAGATACAAAACCTACAGCTTCTCATAATCTAATAATCTCTCCTAGAAGCTAGGCAAGAAGAATGAAGGCGCATATTATCGTAGACGGGAAGTGTTCTCTAAGGTTTCTTTAAATAAGCCAGCCTCCGTGTAGTGTGTGATAAGTAGCTAGCTTTGAAAAGAGTTTGAGCTGCTCTATGATCATCTTTGACAAGACATCATGGCGCCCGAATTTGAGACTGCTCATGTCAAGGGTTTTTGCTTTGAATTAAGTCTTAAGTTTTATTGGGCTCCCTCCGCCTTCCGCCGAGTAGGAAGATCAAGATGGGGAAATGCTGATGTTTGGTATGAAAGCAGTGCCTTTGAAGGAGAACTAACATAGGACATGCCTTTCAGTTTGCGAAATTTGCACATTCATTAAAATAATGAGCTCCTGGAAATAAGGTAGCTCTCTCTCTCTCTCTCTCTCAACAGCAATGTTAACAAATAGGAGAAAATGGGATCCTCTTATATTTAGCTGTATTATTGTAAGAATCATTTTAAGTTATTAAACTAAAGAGAACATAGTTCAGATAATTCTGCAAGCTTGTGTGCCTGTGATAAGCTAGTTGGATCCATGATATTTTACATATTTTTGCATCACAGTTTACTCCCCAAATTAGAGTACCTTGCTAGTCATTGTTAATTGGTTGCGGGAGGTACAGTGACTACCAAAAATGATGGGTATCAAACAAAATTTCCCCCATAAGAAATAATGTGGTGAGCCACAAGCACTGAAAAGTCCTAGCTTATGCATTAAATAGCAAACAAACAATGAGTACCTGGGCAAAATGTTCACATCAAAATGCATTGAGTACCAAATTTGATAGGTTTCAAAGAAGTTGAGCACCAAGATTTTACTGAACATGCAATATGTAATAGAGCTAGGTGTACTGTTTTCATTTGATAAAACCACAACTTTCAAATGAATAAAACCATAACTGTCAAATTAATATAGATTGTGCAAAAAATATTTTTTAAAAAAATACTTTTGGGTTTTTTTCTGCAGGAATTATATGTCTGGGCTTGTGATAACAGGTTTGCCAGGAATAAACTGGTATAGTGCTATGGATAGACAAAGAAAGCATCAAATGCACAGGTGTCAAACTCACTGCGTCACTTTGCCATCACGTGATGGTTTTTTTTGTAAATGTGTTTTTATTTTCCATTTTCATTTTCGTACAATCACATATATACTGTGCAGAACCGGGGCCATATAACATTAAACAATAAACACAGCCATTCCTCTTGTCAATAATACCCCCCAAAATAGAAACCCAATGTACCTCTTCGACCTTCCATATACCCTTTCTTTCGCCTCCCTCCAACTTTCCCTCTTCCCTCCATCATTTCCCTCTACCCTACTTCCCTTCCCCCTCTACCACACCTCTCTCCCAATACACTCCCTCCCTTCCTTCTCACTCTCCCTCCAATCCTCTCTCCCACCCTCTCTACCCCTCTTTCTTCTATCCCTCTACTCCTCCCTTCGGTGTATTTCTATTATCTATTAATATATTCAGCTTGTCCTATTTTAACACTGGAATTGAAGAGCAACAGTATACAAGTGCAATCACGTTACTTTAAAACATCACGTGATGTTTCATGACGTTTTCCTCATTCGTGCTGCTGGGATGGGCGTGGCCTGTGTGTAATGCATCTTGGCCTGCAGGCTGCCTGCAGGCTACAGCCCTGATCGAATGGAAGTGCATTTGCCATCAAATGTAATCTGGAATACAATTTATTAAGACATGGGTAGGAATTTTGTTTTGATCGATAAAATAGTTTTGGGGCTGTCGACAAATTTACTTTTTGCTTAGATGAAATTTTGTATAATACAAAACCACAGTGGTATTTAGCGGTATTGCTTCCTAGCATGTTAAAGTTCAAGTTTTAAAGTTCAAATATGATTTGCAAATAGGTGGAAAAAAATGTAGAGGTTGACAGATAAAGACGTGGTCTCTCTCTTCCTTTCAGCCCAGGTTTAATGGATGCATAAGTTCCACTGAAAAGAGATGGGGTGGCTCAATAGTTAAGACACTGAACTCGTCAATCAGAAAGGTTGGCAGTTCAGTGGTTCGAATCCCTAGCACCACGTAATAGAGTGAGCTCCTGTTACTTGTCCCAGCTTCTGCCAACCTAGCAGTTCAAAAGCAGGTAAAAATGCAAGTAGAAAAATAGGGACCACCTTTGGTGGGAAGGTAACAGCGTTCTGTGCGCCATTGGCATTTATCATGCTGGCCATATGACCACAGAGAAGTCTTTGGACAGTGCTGGCTCTTTGGTTTTGAAAAGGAGATGAGCACCACCCCCTAGAGTCAGGAACGACTAGCACATATATGCGAGGGGAACCTTTACCTTTAAGTTCCATTTCATCACTTATCTTTCATTGAATTCTATCTTTCTTCATCATCTGACTTCGTTGGAATCATTTATGAATCTTGCCAACATATTTTTCCCTCTCTTGTCTTTATCTCAGACAGGTTCTTCTGGCTGGTGTTCCTCATTAGAACACCTTTCTTACACCCAAATTCAATTCTTTGTCTCCATTGTGTTTTTAAAGAAGGGGATGAAGTGCTACTTTGGTAATTCAAATTATGTTGATATCCAAAATTACTAAAAAAAAAAAAAAAGATGAGGCTTTAATGGCCCAATTTATAAACAAGTAGACAATGAGACTTTGAGTGGTTTATTTACTAAGCCATCAGCCGAGTACTATAGATTATTGAAGAATTAAGTCTTTGTAAATTTGGATGTAGTTTAACCTAGTTCACACTAGAATCATTTGCAGCATAATTATTTAAGCAGATTTCACACTCACCAAATTTGGTGAGAGTGGTTTTAACAGGAAAACGAATTTTGGACTGTCTTTAAAAACACCTCTTTCAAATACATTGCAGTAGGATGAAAATTTTATTTGCTAACATTTTAACAAATGAAACTATGAAATAGAAAGTCAGACATGTTAGTCTGTCATTTAAATAGAGGATTTAGGTGTTTAAAATCTGGGTTTGGTTCAGCCATATTCGGGAATTAACTGTGCATGTTAAATTTGATTAGAGGCTGTCAGTGAACACGTCATCTGATTAATCAACTTTTCTAGAAACTTGATATTCAAAATCAGCATCAGCAGCAACAATAAGATCAAGTTTTGGATAATTCCGTATATTTATTAGGCAGTCAATATAACCGGTGTATGCATTCCCTAGAATAGATTGCAATCACTGTTCTACTCTAGTCTGAACAATATTCAAAGCATTTTTCCCTGATCTAAACTTTGTCAGATGTATTGAGCCTCCATCGTCAAAATTTCTATGACAACATGTCCATATTCGGTAGGACAGCAGTCTCCCCCCCCCTTGCAGCTTGGTGCCCAGCAGGAGGTGACAGGTAGTGGTGGGATTCAATTTTTTTTACTACCAGTTCTGTGGGCATGGCTTGGTGGCCGTGGCAAGGCTTGGTGGGCATGGAAGGAAAGGATACTGTAAAATCCCCATTCCCTCCCCACTCCAGGGGAAGGTTACTGCAAAATCCCCAATTCCCCCTGATCAGCTGGGACTTGGGAGGCAGAGAATAGATGGGGTGGGGCCAGCCAGAGGTGGTATTTACTGCTTCTCCAAACTACTCAAAATTTCCACTACCGGTTCTCCAGAACTGGTCAGAACCTGCTGAATACCTTCTCTGGAACCAGGCCATGCCAGCGGCAGGCCAGCACACAAGTGTGCATGTGCAGCTCAACTTACACAAGTTCAGTTGCATGTCTGTGCACACATGCACCAGCCCACTGCTCGCACAAGTCAAGTTGTGTATGTGCACATGTGTGCTGGCCTACCTCTCATGTGGCTTGATTGTGAATAGACTACAACCTGGTGGTTGGGGACCCCTGCGCTAGGAGATCTGGAAGTTGATATTTTGAGTGTCCGAAGCAGAGAGGGAAGCTGCTTCGGATATATAACCCTTTAAAGATCTATACCTGGTGCCTATAAATCAGTATTTCCCACTCTTGGCAACTTTAAGATATGTGGTCTTCAATTCCTAGAATTCCCTGGCTAGGATGCTGGTCAGAGAATTCTGAGAGTTGAAGTCCATACTTCTTGTAAATGTCAAACTGTCAACTGTCTCTGCTATAGACAGTTGCTGGAAAAATTTCAAGAGGCCTGTGTAAGGAATGATGTTTCCAGATTAATAACTTCTTGCCATTTTTAGCATGAGCAACAATGCAGTGACAGTGCTACTCTTTCCGCAAGAGTTGAATCCTGAACACCAACTTTTTTCCCTATCTATCTATCTATCTATCTATCTATCTATCTATCTATCTATCTATCTATCTATCTATCTATCTATCTATCTATCAAGTCAAATACCACTCACTCATCACGACATCTCCAGAACTGTAAAGCCTACAAACTTGAAATTTGGCACGTATGTTCCTCTTGGCTTCTAGGTACTCGCTAAGAAAGGATTTTTTGAAATGACCATCAGATCATTAGTATTTCTTATACAATAATTAACACACTCTAATGCTAAGGAGTTAGACATTCTACTCCCCCTCCCTACTTGAAAAGAACTCTGTTCCAACTGCCAGTTGCCTCACATTCCGTTACCTCAGTTCAAACTGGCAGACGTTCCACTCCTTCACTCAGGAGCGGCCTGGGGCTCCTTACAATACTAAACATTGGTACCTCACCAAAATGTCTATGCCTTCCACCTATGGAACTGCTTCCAGACTCAAGGCGGCAGGAGTGATATTTCCTTATGTGTTTCAATCACTGACCACCACTGAGCCAACGGATTGTGAACAGAATTTCTCCTGCATAGCCCAATCACATAGTTTTGTCGCAAAGCATGGGTATCCAGCTAGGACTAAATAACAAGGAAAGATTATCAAGTGAAGCTACATAATCACAGGACAAAGGTTCAATTGAATTGGTGCTTCACTAAACAAAGTGCAACAACTTGCCAATGATTCTTAGATCATAAAATCATAACAGACAATCCAATTTGCAATTCATTCCCAAAGGGTCATGGCTCCAAAAACAGATGCAACAGAGGATTTAATTCAAACAACCTGGGATTTTGCAACACAGCTGTTTCCTTGCTTTCTGTAGGGATTTATATCACTTACAGTAAGGACTGCAGATGCCTCATTGCTGGCTTCAGTCCTGAAGTCTGTGTTTCCATCAAAGCTTTCAGTGCTTTGCTCAAATTAGCTTATTTCAGAAATGTTAGCCTCAGCATCTCCATTAAAGCCTTTTAGCAGAAGATTTCCTTTGAATAAGACAGGAAAAGATTGAGTCTGAAGGAGCCAGGGTTCCTCAGGGGAATTCAGAAAAGGAAATGCAGGATTCACTAGCCATTCTTGAAGGAGAAAGAAGGAACTAGAGAGGAAACCATTCTAAATGAAGGCAAAGATCAAGTGATGAAACAAGAAGACAAAGGACATGTTGAGTTGACATGAAGTGGTCTCCACATGGGTCAGGAGATAATCGTGAAATGGAATTGGAATAAGAAGTCTTTACGAAGGATAATTCCAGGCTACTTATATATTTATGGAGGGTACAGAGTTTACTCTTAATATATAGACCATGTCCTACTGATAGATACTGATAGCAGTATGCAATTTTGGGGGTCTTTAATGGAATTAAGTCAACAAGGAGGGTGTAGCTTAGTGATAGAATGCTATCTTCTAGTGGTAGAAATTATACCTGGTTTTTCCAAATGTGGCTGAGTGAGGGGAGCCAAATGTCAACTCGCAAAGCATCCATGGCCTGCTCTCAAGTTGCCATAGGCAGGAAGGAGGAAAACCAGCCATAACCAGAAGAACATTTCATGCATACCTTTCTGAAGGCTGTATCCCAGGATACTTGCAACAGCCGGAGGAGCATAATTTCTACAGCCACCCAAAAATGCTCCATTGGATAATGTGATTTATGACATACCCTGGGAGGAGGGGGATACAGGGTCATAATTGGGCCATAAATTATATGGGGGTAGAACTGGCTTCACTCGGGTATGTGCTGACATGTTGCTCCTAATAAATAACTGGATTTCTTTTGAAGTTTGGCTCAAGGCTCATGATTTAATTAGGGCATCTGTCGGAACCCTGACAGCTAGCACACATTCTGGTAAGAGAGAAATTCCCTGAGGATGGGCTCCAGCATGAGCCCAAAAGCTCAGAAGACTAAATCTTTGGTCATGAGGTTGACCGACCAACCTACTCAGATTGGACCCTGCAACATTATCCTGAGATACATATACAGTATTTTGCTTTGTTCATGACTGAGAATGATGTGCATTTTGTGCAAACAACCAGGGACATGCAACCCAAGGACCAATCTTCATAGGAGGTGTAGATAATACTGTTTACATGGGAGAGAAGTGACTTCATTTGAATGAAAAAAAATGATGTCCCTCTAGTTTCTGGAAGGCTGAATTTGATGTTTCTGTCCTTAGCAGGGAGATGTGTCATGTGTGTCTTGGTCAGGAAGTGATAGAATGTAGATCACGATGCAAAAAAACCCTGCATTTTTGTATCTGCATCAGACATTAGCAAGCAAATATGTAAAGGTGGCATTTATGTTAGAAAAGCCACGGTGCCTGGCCATCATTCTGATCTTGATTAACTACATGCACTCATGTAAACATCTGTAAATATGTTGTGATGGTGATTGTAGATGCAAATAGGGTTGTAGTTGTGGAATCTAATCTGCCCATTTGTCTCTGGCTTGATGTACTGTAAAACCTTGGTAATATAAACCAAAAACGCGAAATAAACCTGCATGATTTATTTTAAAGCTAGATTTTATAACCCAATTCTTCCAATACGTTTTGTTTGTTTTATTTGTTCCTTTTTTTTTATGAGACAGTTGATTTGTCCCTTCACTTCTACCTCCCATATACAAATAATCCAACGTAATTATTATAATCAGTTTACAGGCTGTAATCACATTAGTGGAGATGATTGTAATATATAGACATCACCTGGACTTGTGTTTGTTTTAATAGGGGGGAAAATCAATTCTCCAGTGAATGCAACTGTGCGCTGATTAGGTATTCAAATGATCAGATATTATGTTGCTTTTGATTAAATTAACCGTTTGGGGGTTGATTTGCCTTAGGTTAATAATAGCCCATTGCAGTTAGGAGATTGCAGATTACATGCCTTGTCCTTCTCCCCCAAATGCATTGGGACTGCAAGTTCTTAACATTCTGGGAATAGACATTGCTTGGATCTCTTGGGTAAAAGTTCATGTTCTTACCTAGGGAGACTCACCGGTGAAGCTTTTAGCGTCCAAGATAAATCCTGCCTCACCAGGGTCTCCAAAATTAATATTGATGTAGGAGCAAGCACTTTGGTTCCCCAGGACAGATTCAAACTCTGCATCTCCAGCAGACAACTTAACTCTGTCAAAAAAGAAAGCATTCATTCTCTCTAGAGTAACAAACCTTAGAGAGCGAGTTTCTCAACTCCGTTACTTCAATAGTACTAGGTGTTCTAACCCATCCGGTCTGGTCTGTGTGAGGTGTTGAAACTTGGGTTGAAAATGGCTTTTCCTGCTTTAACTCCTTTGCTTGCTTCTTCTTCTTCTTTTTATAAAAGCAATGAAGTTAGAGTGATGAGAAATCGCTACCCTTGCTTTGATTGAGAGGCTGGCCTAGATGACACCGAGCTGTTGCAGATGGGACCCATGGGGAAAACAGAGGCAAGGATTGTAATAAGGCAGTATAGAGCAGGAGATAGTACCTGGAGAATCAGGTCCTTAACAAAGATGCTCCGAAGCTCAATTTTTAAAGAACTTTAGGATTTTGGAAGTCTGGTTTCTGTGTTCTCCATAATCCATAATCTTGTATGGCCAAAGAACAGGATAAAATGGTGAGGACAATGTTCTCCAAAATAACTTGTCTCAAGATAGACCAGATCAGGAAACCAACTACTAAATACTAAACTTGCCTATTATTATTGGTACTATCTTTGCTTTCTTTTGATGCAGTCAATCATCATCATCATCATTTATTTTTATTTATTTATTTTGTTTGTCAGTCATGTATAAACACGAATAAGAACACAGGAAATGGGTACAAATAAATAGGCACCAGTGGTGGGATTCAAATAATTTAACAACCAGTCCTCTGCCCTAATGACCAGCTGGGTAGGCGTGGCTTGGTGGTCTTGTGACTGGGTGGGTGTGGCCAACTCAATGTCACTCAAGTCAATGGGCACTTCGCCTTAGCTGTTACAGTGTAATCAGGGTTAACCGGAGAGGCAGTTTCTATAAGCAGGGCAATAAAGATGAGGCTAGAAGCAACACCAGAATGTTTCCTTCCCGCCTTCCTTACAGGATTAGCCCTGTAAAGTGGGGGAAAAACAAAAGGAGATTTCTTCCAACAACTGGTTCTCCGAACTGCTTAGAAAGTTACCAAAGGTGCGAACTGGCTGAATCCCACCACTGATGGGCACATTAGGGCAGGAACATTAGCCATGCTGGTGCACTTATGCATGCCCCTTACAAATCTCTTAGGAATGGGGTGAGGTCAACAGTAGACAGTTTAAGGTTAAAGTTATGCGGGTTTGAGGATGTAACAACAGAATCAAGTAGTGCATTCCAGGCATTGACCACTCTGTTGCTGAAGTCGTTTTTTCTGCAATCAAGTTTGGTGTGATTTACCTTGAGTTTGTATCTACTGTGTGCTTGTGTATTATTGCGGTTGAAAACTGAAGTAGTCATTGATAGATAGGACATTGTAGCAGATAATTTTGTGTACTACGCTTAGGTCAGAATGTAGGCGGCGGAGTTCTAGGTTGTCCAAGCCCAAAATTGGGAGCCTGGTGACATAAGGGATTCTGTTGCAAGTAGAGGAGTGGAATACTCTTCTCGTGAAATACCTCTGGACATCAACCTCATCCTCATCTTAAAGCTTAGAAGCGTAAGTGAGTAGTTAGTTGGCCAGATTTCAATACAAATGACCTTTTTGAAGAATATAGGCTCCCAGAACAGGACTGTAAAAAAGTGGTGAAGTTGCTTTTGTTTGTGTGCTGATGTGCGAAGATGAGGGTTGATGAAATGGCTTGCTATTAATAATGATTTTTTTAAAGATCCCAGTGGGAATACAGGGATGATCTAACTGTGATTTTATTAAGTGGTAAATTACTTAACAAAAAGTAATGAACACAGTCTTATCAAATAATCAATTCACGACATAAAAATGATTGGAAGTACAATAGTTGTCCATCCAGCTCCTGAGATAATTAAGTCACAAACGCAATATACGTGCAAAATTAGATTGTGTATGCAAATCAAATTAATTTGTTTGGATTATTCAGGCTCTGAGTTCTTTAGTAAAGCAATAAACACTCTACCTTTACATAACATTTACTTACTTCTGGTTTCAAAGAAAATAGATAATATTATTTGTGTTTTTTTAATTATAGAATATATATATATATATATATATATATATATATATATATATATATATATATATATATATATATATATATATATATATATATATATATATATATATTTAGTGTCATGGCGAGCTGATGAGAGCTAAATAGCTTGAAATAGATCTATACTAGTCTCCCTTTATTTATTTATCAGCACAAACAAAACACACACACACACAGACACAGACACACATGCACACATATATGTGGGAGGAAGCTAACTGCTTCCATTATCTGTCAATCAGCTCGTCACAAGAGTCCATTACAACAGAAACCCAATATTTTTACTGTTGCCTTTGTTATATTTGTGTTTTTTTTATTTGTGCTGATAAATAAATAAAGGGAGACTAGTATAGATCTATTTCAAGCTATTTAGCTCTCATCAGCTAGCCATACCCTTACTGGGATCGAATCCCAGTAAGGGTATGGCTAGCACGCTATGTTTTTGTAGATTTTCACAGGTGTAGGTATGCTGGTCTTGTTGTATTCAGGTCTTTTCCCGTGTAAGAAGGAACCATATTAATCTCCAAAACTGAACACTTCAACAAGAGAATAATTATGGAAGCTATCAAAATAGAGAAACACCCTCATAACATGAATAAACGTGATGATACCTCCCGCCTACCAGACATCTGGAAACCATCCCTAGTCAACAAACAAGCCCCATCCACCACCCAGGCTGTTACAACATAAAATAACAACGGACACACAGCCAGCACCAATCAGCACCAATCTACCAATCATGATACAACCACACAGCCAATCAATCCATTTGCTGAAACGAAACCAGCACTCCACACCCCTCCACCAAGATTTATAGAAAGACGGAAGCTCCGACCATGCTTTAAGCTGAAAACACCAGCCTGAAGATGGCGAGTGAGACCTCGCTGAAACGTTGCCAAGACAATCTCAATCTTACACAGGAAAAGACCCGAATACAACAAGACCAGCATACTTATACCCGTGAAAATCTATGAAAACACACACACACACACACACACACACACACACACGTGTGCGTTTGTGTCTGTACATACATATTCATAGAATAATATTACTAATGTTAAGAAGAGATTGGATAACCATTTGTCTCAAATTATCGTGTTTCCTGCCTGAGCAAGGGTTTGGACTAGAAGACCCCCAAGGTCCCTTCCAGCTCTGTTATTCTGTTATCCTTCTTCTTGTTGTTCTTCATTCCTAGACAAAGTAATGGCAACAAAGAAGCTAAAGTGTTTTGGGACTTTAGCATTCAAATAGACAAGTACCTGTCACCGATTTAGCAGTTGTGGATAAGAAAGAGTCTGGATAGTAGACATGGGAGTACATGAAGACAGCAGAAGAGAAGAGAAAGAACTGTAGTAAATCAAAACATACATATATTGTCAAAAGAAGTACAATGACTGTGGCAAAAGAGAGCAAAGGAAGAACCAATAGGGATAGATGCTTTGGTTGAAATCTCAAAACATCACTTGAACACCATCGTCATTGACAAAATCACCATTAGTCAATTGTAAGAGGCAGCTTTACTGGGAAGCTTACATTCTGTGCTGCTGCCTTCAATATTATTAAACAACCACATCTGCTTATCCCAGGTCCTTGGGAAGGACTCAACTGGGGGGGGGGTAAAAATTCCAAATGCAGTCTAAACATCTGGATGACTGTGTGACCAACCATAACTTATATGCTGCACAACTCATTGACTATGGGAGGGTAATTGTTAAAAGTTGCATTGTATACTGACTCTACAGGTAACAATACTGGGAATGTATTAATTCTTGCCTAAACCATAGATCATTTGCAATACTTAGCCAAGCCAGTAACTTCAGAGCTTGTCTCAAAGATGCTTGATGAGAAGACAACTGGACTGTTTTTCCTTGAGAAGGAAGAAGATGATGGTAACATCAACAGCTGATGAAGCTTCCTGGATGATGACCTGGAAAATAACATTCCAGTTGCCTTTTCAAACACCAACTATGAGACAACCATGATCTGGGTGACTGAGAATCTCCATAAACTTTAGATCTTCTTTTCTTAAGCAGAATCCTTGTGCTTTGAAGCGTTTAGTTCCCAAAGTGGAATCAATATTAGAATTGTCTTATTTTTACAGATAAAATTGCTTGACTTTTAGAAGGTTTTGAACTAATAGTGGCAGGTGCTCAATTCTGTGTAATGAGAAGGCCTCATTTGTTTATTTTATTGACTCAATTTCAATAGCCACCCATTTCACCTGAGTGACTTTGTGCAATGAAACAGTCATAAAACCATTAAAAACAATTTACAAACTACAATATCTTGTAGATTTAAGAAAATAGCACACCCAAAAGTAGTCGATGTGATTTAATTACACTTCATCTCCCACTTAATTTAATTGTAGCTTTCATTACAGAACATTGAGGATGAAATTTTCCAAAGAGGAACCTTGTCTGTCAACAAGTGATGTCAGATATCATTTTCAGATGGAAAGACAGGATATAAATCCAATAAATAATTAAGTAAATGCATATACCATACAAAATTTACACACTACCCCGGCTAACCTTGTATATAATTTATAGTGAGCTTTTCAACCTTGCTAGGAACTTTCTCGTTCATCCTTGCTCTGAAATTCTGCCCTTGATTCTCAACCTTGGTTTCAATTTCTCTGAAAAATATTCTTAGGGGATAGTTGAGTGTACTTAAAGCAAAGCAAAATTTTACTGCATCTAATAGAAGAATGGAGGAAAATGACAAATTATTCTTCCATCAATTGCCCATAACTTATCACCTTGATATTTATTAGTGAAGTGAATCTTCAGCATTAATCTTCCCCTACACAGATACAGATACACACACACACACACACACACACACACACACACACACACACACACTTAAGCATGTATGATTGGGAAGGGTTAGGAAATTGAGAATCATTAGTCAGAGAGTGAAATAAACAAAGAGTCCGATGTTTGTTTGAGATATCTTTTTTTCCATTCAATTTTTATTCTAATTCATCCTAGCATCTGAAATATAAATATGTGTGTTCCATATGTTTGCAAACTTGGAAGATTTCCCAGTGATTAAGATGCTCAACCTTTAACACACGTTAAGCATTACAATAATAATTGTCAGTAGAATTTAGTGACATGCTGAATAATAAAGAGTTAGCGTAATGAACACGAAGCAAAGACATTGCTAGAATTTGGACATCTCTGCATAATAAGCTTTTGTTCGCAAGTGGATGGATTTCTTTTTAAGAAAAAAATATTCTTGGAGTTTTTTTGTTACGCCAGTTTACGCAGTGTAGTAGGGGATTAATGACAAATAAAGGGTCAGTTGTATTGTGAGGAGAGAGGGATACATGTCTGCAAAATGTATTTTTGGAGGTTTTGGTGCTCTCTGAGCACAATTGTTTTCTTGCAGTCCTTTGATTAAATTTCCTAATCGGATAATGAAAGGACTGCAAGCACACAGCCAACTACAGAGAGCATCAAGGATTCCACCATTCACCCTGAGCTATTGTTGGAACATATTGTTACAAGTACTTCTTTATCACGTTTGTACCCACCTGTCTCACCTACATGACTCTGGGTGGTTCACAATAACAACACAACAAGTGATATAAAAACATAAAAGAGCAGAGTTAAAACAGAGTTAAGAACAAAGTTAAAAGTAAGATGTTGCAAGATAAAGAGGGAGCACTTTCAAGCTACTAGCTATCCCCAGGGTTGCATATCACCCTTTGGCACCCATGCCAGTTGGCCAAGCCAACTCTTAATACTCTAATAGCAATAGCGCTTAGACTTATATATTACAGTGCTTTACAGCCCTCTCTAAGCAGTTTACAGAGTCAACCTATTGTCCCCAACAATCTGGGTCCTCATTTGACCCACCTTGGAAGGATGGAAGGCTGAGTCAACCTTGCACCTAGTAAGATTCAATCTGCCAAACTGCTGGCAGTCGGTGATCAGCAGAAGTAGCCTGTTTGGCTGCACTCTAACCATTGTGACACCGCAGCTCAGTGCGCCACTGCGGCTTAGTAGGCCAGGAGATTAGGACCTGCCTCACCTTTGGAGGTAAGATGTTTCAAAGAGTGGTGGCAATGTCAAAAAAAGTCTCTCTTCCTGCATCTGGCCAGTCAAGTGAAGGACCTACAACATACCTTCTTTGTTTGACCCAGGAGGGACGTGATGGGAATGAAATGGTTCCTCGAATGGTCCTGTCCCCAATTGTATTAGATGAGTAAGGGGAAGTTAGCACACAGGCATGCAGCACTAATCCCTAAAACATCCATTGCTGTGCAAAACAGCAGAAGATTACTAAGTCAGTCAACAATAAAATTTCTGTCTCTTTCTACATGGAAATTGCCTTGTTCTCTTATCTTGTCCTCTTCCTTCATTTCACACGCCTCTCATAATATTGATTGTCCAAGCTTGGCTGGTAGCAGCTTTGCTCCCACTTATTTAACTCTGTCCACAAATCTGCCTTTGCTATGAGTAGCCTCATACTGCTAATTGCACATTAATTGCTACCAACCACAAAGCTAATGCATAATGGGTTATGAATCTCATGCTACTTGAAATGTAAGCCGCACTGCCAAAAGCTGGATTCTCCTATTTAATTCTTCCCTGGGTCGCACCTGTGATCTACACCCACTTTTCTCAACCTTTGCAGAAACCCAACTCCTTAGAGTAGGGGTGTCAAGCTCAATTTCATTGAGGGCCACATCACAGTTGTGTTTTACTCAGAAGAAGTGGAGGGTGTGTGAGTGGGATGTGGTGGGCATGGCCAGTTTGACATCATTCATGTTGAGGGAACCTGTGATGGCCAAGGCAGAACTTCCTTCAGAGTCTCCCTTGGTCTCATTATAATCTTCCTTCCTTCCTTCCTTCCTTCCTTCCTTCCTTCCTCCCTCCCTCCCTCCCTCCCTCCCTCCCTCCCTCCCTCCCTTCCTTCCTTCCTCACCCCGCTAAGCTCTGTTTTTATTAGCAGAGAGCTGCAGGAGGCCATCATGGCTGAAAACGGAGGCTGGGAGGGCCACACGCAGCTCTGTTTTCACTGGCAGAGGCACTGCGGGCCAGTGCTTTGCTGTTTCCAGGATGGCCCCACAGGCCAGATCTAAGCACCCCGTGGGCTGGATTTGGCCCACAGATGAGTTTGACACCCCTGCCTTAGAGTAGAAATAGAAATAGAATAACAGAGTTGGAAGAGACCTTGGAGGTCTTCTAGTCCAACTCTCTGCTTAGGCAGGAAACCCTACACCACTTCAGACAAATGGTTGTCCAATCTCTTCTTAAAAACTCCCAGTGTTGGAGCATTCACAACCTCTGGAGGCAAGTCATTCCAATGATTAATTGATCTCACTGTCAGGAAATTTCTCCTTAGTTCTAAGTTGCTTTTCTCCTTGATTAGTTCCCACCCATTGCTTCTTGTCCTGACCTCAGGTGCTTTGGAGAATAGCTTGACTCCCTCTTCTTCTTTGTGGCAGCCCCTGAGATATGAGTGATAAATGCATTTGTGTGACATATCCCCCTTTTGTTGTTGCTTAGTTGCTCAGTTGTATTGTGTCCCCATGGACCATAACACACCAGGCCTCCCGTCCTCTGCTGTCTCCTGGAGTTTGCTCATATTCATGTCATTGCTTCAATGGCAATATCTAACCACCTCATCTTCTGCCTTTCCCTTCTCCTTTTGCCTCCTTTTCCAACATGGGGATCTTTTTTGTATCCCCAAACTCCAAATGAAACTGATGATCGTGGTCAACAATATTAAAATTTATGCTTTGCTCTCTAAATTAACCATGCAAGAAGTGAAATAAGTTTTCATTGCAGTTCGGCTTTATCTGCGCACCTCTGACCATTTTTGTATATATAAAAAAATATTTTGCACACTCTTTTTTCTTCTTCCTGGTACCACATTGTAGCTCTCTCGGGATCACTACCCAGAGTTTGATAATCCCTGTTGTACACTAATCCAGGACAAAAAGGCTCGATGTAAGAGGGATTATGGAAATAAAAGGATCATAATTTTAGACTCCTATGATGCAGTTTCTCTGAAATAAAGGACGTGGTGAAATAAATTATGCACAGATGTGAAGAGTTTGTTTTGCTTGGAGAAACATATTAAGCTGGCCATGAGTCCATAACCTCCAAACAGATGGAATGTATATCTGATTTAACTAACAATTCATGGATATTTTCCCCCCCTATCCCGGTGTTTAATGGTTGGGTTACCAAAAGTGTTGAAAGATGTTGCATTTGCCTTCACTGTATTATTGATAATGTAGCAATAGCAATAGCAATAGTTAGACTTATATACCGCTTCATAGGGCTTTCAGCCCTCTCTAAGCGGTTTACAGAGTCAGCATATTGCCCCCAACAATCCGGGTCCTCATTTCACCCACCTCGGAAGGATGGAAGGCTGAGTCAGCCTTGAGCTGGTGAGATTTGAACAGCTGAACTGCTGAACTGCAGTCAGCTGAAGTAGCCTGCAGTGCTGCATTTAACCACTGCGCCACCTCGGCTCTTGGTAAATGTGTGTGTTGATATTGTATCAACACAGTATCAACAGTAGAGTCCTTCAAGTTTTTAGGTTCTATCATATCTCAAGACTTAAAATGGACACCTGACACCAAAAACACTATCAAAAAACCACAACAAAGAATGCTTTTTCTGAGCCAACTCAGAAAGCTCAAACTTCCTGAAGAGCTGCTGATCCAGTTCTACAGAGGAATTATTGAGTCTGTCATCTGCACCTCCATAACTGTCTTTGGCTCTGCAAGGCAACAATACAGACACAGATTCAGAAGATAATTAGAACTGCAGAAAAAACAATTACTACCAACCTGCCTTCCTTCCATTGAGGGCCTGTATGCTGCACGAGTTAAAAAGAGGGCTGTGACAATATCTACAGACCCCTCACATCCTGGACATAAATTGTTTCAACTTCTACCCTCAAAACAACGCAATAGAGCACTGCACACCAAGACAACTAGACACAAGGACAGTTTTTTTTCCACCAAATGCCATCACTCTGCTTAACTAATTCCCACACCACTGTCAATAATTTACTAAGACTGTATTACTATTTTTATTCTCTTCCTTCCTAGTATCTATCTCTCCCCACTTATGACTATAACCATGTTGCTTGTATCTTTCAACTTAAATTGTTTTTATTTGTTTCCTAGTACGATTTGATAGCTTATTAGTAACCTTGACTATCACTAAGTGTTGTATCTTATGATTCTTTATGAATGTATTTTATTTTTCTTGTGTGTCCAATCACACTTGGCCAATAAAGTATTCTATTCTATTCTATTCTATTCTATTCTATTCTATTCTATTCTATTCTATTCCATTCCATTCCATTCCATTCCATTCTATTCACTGCTGGAAGAGTTGTTGTGTTAGTTTTCCCAAGTCATCACATGCCACACAAGGCTGTGGCTTAGTTTGGAAGCTATTCCCCCACCCCTTCGAATGTATCCACCCCTCTTCCCACTGTTACTGCACATGGCTAAGACATATTTCAACCTGCTGTTACGTTCATTTACTTTGAAACAACATCGCCTCTATTGATTTAAAAGCTAAGTGGGCATTTGTTCTTTTGGTCAGAGGTATCCTAGAGAAACATAATTGTCCTAAATAGCTTGTCAGCAGTGCGTAATTGATCACACCAGATGGAACACAGGAAAATGCAGGCTGCGTCCTGCCATTCCTGCATGCTAGGGAAGCTCAGGATACATTTCTAATTTTACCTAATGTAACTTAATGTTTAGATACTCGAGTGAGGAGAGTAGTTGAAATGTAAAAGAGAGACCACGCTGCTTCTCTTCAAAAGTTCTCCCCTGTCTCCATGTAACGCTGACTACCAGGAACAATAAATATGATATCTATGTCATAGAGTATTTGGAGAAATCTTAAATTTCCAATGGGACTGTAGTTGAAGGCTACATATATATTTTCTTTAACATCCATAATTGTTTAGTGGATAGTGCATTATCTGCGTCAATGTAATTATATTTTGCTTACAATTCTGATAGTGGTATTACCATTTAAATATACACAATCATACTTTTTCAACTTCTAACATTTGTATATACATAGTAATCACAATATGTTCTCTTATACTTCAGTATACATAATATTATTTTCCCAATTTCTGCTTTCTACTTCTTTTTTTCTAACACTTATTAGAATAACCACCATATTAAAAAGTATTTCATGTCTATCCATCATCTCTTGCCCTTTTTAGAATTTCAACTCTTATTAGCATTTCGGTGAATCTCTCCTGCTTCTCCTCTGGTATCTTGTAAACTCCTTTTGTCATTTTTGTTTAGTCTAAATATTTCCGCTGCCACAGCATCTGTCTCTTGCTGTTGGATCTCTGGAGTGCCCATCCACAGTTCCCCTCATCATTTTAAAAGAATCTTTAGATAGAAGAGATAGCAATAATTTCGAACATGGAACAAGTAGGATATGTTTTTAAGGATTCAAAATAGAAAAGGGAATAATGAGAAGACTGTCTTCTCCTGGTGACGTCTACCTGTCCCAAAGATGGGCATGCTCTGCATCCTTTTTTTTTTTTTGAAAACTGTTTTATTCCATTTTCATTTTCATTTCATACAATCACTTATATACTGTGCATTCAAAAAAAAGAGCAATAAGCACAACTCTTCTTCCACCATGGAAAACCAACGTAGCACTTCAATCCTCCATACACCCTTTCTTCTCCCCCTCCAACTTTCATTTCTCCCCTCCAATATTCCCCTCTTCTACTTCCCTTCCCCCTCAGACATTCCTTTCTCCCCTTCCCACCATCTCCCCCTCCTTACATTCCCCTCTCACTCCCTCTTTACTTCTCCCTCTTCTTTCCCTCCATTCCTCCCTTTGGTGTATTTCTACCATTCATTAGTCTATTCAATTTATATTTTGCACTAAAATTAAAGGAAAAAAAAATGAAAAAAAAAGAAAAAAGAAAGAAAAAGGGGGAAATAAAAGGAAAAAAGAAAAGAAAAAGAAAAAAAAGCAACAGTATACAAGTGTATTCTTATTGTTCTAAAGTTGAAACTATATTTCGACCCTCCCCCCCTCCCTCCCATAAACCCCCCCTCCCTAATCCCCTTCCGACTTCCCAGGTCCCATACCCGGCATAACTCTTTATCATCATTATCCTTTTCTTAAAACAGTGTTATCTTATGGAAGCTAAGAGATGTGCCTTTCCATGTAGTGCATCTTCTCAAGATCTTTGTCCTCCCTCCTCCAACTTATGGTTGAATCCAACTCTTTACAAAAAAAAAAAAAAAAAACCAAAAACCAATGATCTTTTGTCTCTTTCCTCGGACACTTGAATCTGGAAAATTAGTGCAACTGCCTTGAAGACTATAGCAAACCTGAGGGCCTAGTAATTGTTTACATTTGTTTTTAGCTGGTGTAGCTTAATTTGCTTTTGACACATTTTTATTGGTTGGTTGTACGCTATGCAGAGTTACATTTTTCACATTGGACAGACTTACAAATGTTTTTAACAAATGAACAAAAACATATCTCAAGAAGGCTGTAAAGAGAATATTAAAGTCAGATCAGCCTTTGAGTAGTGTGCATGCTAATTTATACCCCCCCCCTTTTAAATGAAGTTGCAAGGTGGATCGCATTGTTAGGATTCTGGGTTGGAGGTTAGCAAGTCATCGTTCGAGACCCTGCTGTGGGGCAGGGTGAGCTCGCATCCTCCACTCCCGCTCCTGCTGGGGACATGAAAGAACCCACCAACTGGGCATCCCCGAGGCGACATATATGTCACCGGCTAATCCTTTCAGCCTGAAAGAGCCTCGGTGCTTTTGACGTGACTGTGATGGATGATCAAGTTGCAAAGGCCCCCAAATTTTGGTTAACAGATCAAGGACTTTCCTATAAATTTTAGAACCACCATTTACTTTTTTGGACAAAAGCTCCATAAAGTGCAGTATTTTCTCCTTTCTATTTCAGAGCTGGTTTAAGGAGTAAAAGATTACAAAGGGTCCCTTATAAAGGAACAACTGTATTTACATGAGTTGCTGTCAGAACAAAAAAGCTAATTATTGGTCCTTACTAATGTTATTTAGTTATTTTGCTGGCTGGGATAAAATGAAAGGGGAAAACAGCGTTATTGATTTCTCTACAGTAACTTATTAATTGGTGTCAAAGTGACCTAACAAAGAAGCAGCTTGCCACAATTAAAACAATAAAGAAAGAAGAACGTTGGTATTTCAGAGGGAAATTTGCACTCCTGCTGCATAATTATTTAGTCTCCGTTAAATTCTCATCAACCAGGAAATGCTCCCAGAACTCCTTTAAAAGTTTGAAAACAAGGGGACCTTCAAACATATAATATCAAAGACGTGACCCAAGAGGAAAAGATGTTGGAATCCAAAAAGAGAGAAGAAAACTCGGACAGTGTGTTTTTAGAATAAAACCAATTCAAGGCAAAGAGCAGTGAAGAAATGCTAGTGAGCCAACATATTGGCCTATCTTTCTTTCCTAATCTGCTATAATACCATGATAGTTTGAGGACAAAGCTGAGATGAAGTTGGCATTTCCTCAAAGCTGAGTTGTTTATAGCAATAGCACTCAGACTTATTTTTCGGAGTATAAGACGCTCTGATGTATAAGACACACCTAGCTTTTGGGGAGGAAAACAAGGGGAAAATATCTGCCTCTGCCTCCCAGCAATTTGCCTTCTTGCAACAAACAGTACAGACAATATACACTGCTTGTAGTGTTATATTTTAGACTATACTTGTACAGATGCTGTTCATATTGATGTGCTTTCTGGAAGTATACATTATTCTCTGCTATTTAAAAGAATAGCACTTTTTAAAACAATAGCACGGATCAAGCATTTATTTTAAAAAAGCCTCTTCCTTTTGTTAAGTTCTCTAGAATAATAATAAAAGTCTTTATAAAATAAGTCTAATAATTTGAACATTCTATAGGCATTTATGGTTGTTGACTTACCTCCTTGCAGCAAACAGCCTGATTATCACAAGAGGGAAAAAAAACCTGCCTCCCAGCAATTTGCCACGTGGAACAAACAGCAAATTTCACTTTCAATTTCTCCCGATCATCAGCTGTTTCAGGCTGCAGGGATTGCTATAGCTTATTGAAACCTCTGCAAGCCCCGTTTGCTGCAAAGAAGTAAATTGCTGGGAGGCAGAGGCCAAAGGGTTGGGGCGGGTGGGTGGGTGGGGCTATATTCAGTGTATAAGACGCACCCAAATTTTCACCCTCTTTTAAAGGGGGGGGTGCGTCTTATACTCTGAAAAATATGGTATATACCACTTCACAGTGCTTTACAGCCCTTTCTAAGCAGTTTACAGAGTCAGCCTATTGCCCCCAACAATCTGGCTCCTCCTTTTACCCACCTTGGAAGGATGGAAGTCTGAGTCAACCTTGAGCCTGGTGAGATTCGAACTGCCAAATTGCAGTCAGCCGGTAATCAGTAGAAGTCTGCTATCCTTATATATTATATTGAATAGTCTGGATCTGTTAAGTTTGACTTTCAGGACACATAATTTAACTCACTGAGAATTGTAGGTCATCCTCTTCGGCTTGATCTTCCTCTTCTGCTTTGTTTGCTTGTTTCTAGTCCATATGACGGCAAAAGTGCATTAAATAACTGGATAAGATTGTAATTGATTGGGAATTTTATTATGCTTGCTTAATGCCTCCTGCGACTCACAAGCCTGCAATAATTTGTTGCAGAATAAATAGCACCCATTTAAGATCCATTTGTGAGATGGATATAGACTAAATTGTGTATTACCTGAATAGTTCCATTTTCATTTCAGCCGTGAATTCGATCCATTCACTTCTCTTGTTAAGTTTTTTTTCCTGCTTTTTTGGCCTCTTAAATCTAATTGACAATATCTGTGCATTTTCCACCTTGCATATATTTATATTAGCTTTTTCTTTAAAGAAAACATTTCTAGCAGAAGATTTTCCCTAATGTGTTGTGCTATGTGCATCTCCTAGCATATACATTTTGTGCCATTTCCCCTCCTAATATAAGCAATTTTCCTTGCATATAGATATGAGCTATGTTACAAAATTCAGCAAAGTGCAGATTTTACTGTATAATTCTGTTTGGATATGCATTCATGTTTGGAAAATACGAGTTGATAAGTGTGCCTTAAAATTCTAACCAAATGAAAGTGAGATATAGATAGCTAAATATCCTGGGGACTTGTTAAAAACAGATATATTTTCTAACTGTTTTTCTGGTGTGATTTATAAATATAAAGTAAGTTATGATTTATAAGAACGATGCACATTCTCTTAGAGAAGAATAAAACTGAGGCATGGCCTCAACATTTCTCTAAATGTGCATTTTTGCTTGCATAATATACAAACCAATATAGGTAACTCTACTTATGGGAATGTGAAAGGGACGCGGTGGCTCAGTGGCTAAGATGCTGAGCTTGCCAATCAGAAAGGTCGACAGTTCGGCGGTTCAAATCTCTAGCACCGCGTAACAGAGTGAGCTCCCTTTACTTGTCCCAGCTTTTGCCAATCTAGCAGTTCGAAAGCAGGTAAAAATGCAAGTAGAAAAATAGGAACCACCTTTGGTGGGAAGGGAACAGCGTTCCATGCACCTTTGGCATTTAGTCATGCCAGCCACATGACCATGGAGACGTCTTTGGACAGTGCTCTTTGGCTTTGAAACAGAGATGAGCACTGCCCCCTATAGTCAGGAATGACTAGCACATATGTGCGAGGGGGACCTTTATCTTTTACTTTTTGGAATGGCCACCATTGATAGGGTGGCCTGCCAAAGGGCCTTTAAAAAAAAAATTCCATTTGATCTTCCTTTTCCTCCACAGCGCAGTAATGGATGATGCCACTTTTAGAAGCTGACACGTTAGCTAGGCTTCTCGTGTGTCCTGCAAAAAAAATGATGAAAGCTTAATGAAAGTTATTTTCTCCTAATAGTTCCAAATTGGTTCTCGTCTCTGAGCAGAGCAGGCTGTGGATTGGGGGGGTGAACTTTTGCCCTGCTTTGGATCATCCAGAAGTGGTCATGGTAAATGCGGAAAGCATTATAAACATGAAGCTTTGAGAAAACACAGGAGGTGTTTTTGCGGTGATTCTTATTTTGTGCCATTCCTGCAGGAAAAGACAGCAAGGTTTCCATAAGGAAAGGAAGGGCTGGCATTATGAATAGCAAACTGGGGTGTTTTTGTTGTTGTTGTTGTTGTTGTTGTCAAAAGATGAGAGGTTCACAACTACAACACAAAGCACAATGGTGGGATTCACAAAAAAAAAAATAACTACTGGTTCTGTGAACACGGCTTGGTTGGCGTGCCGGGGAAGGATACTGGAAATTCTCTATTCCCTCCCCACTCCAGGGGAAAGATACTGTAAACTCTCCATTCCCTCCCCACTCCAGGGGAAGGATACTGCAAAATTTCTATTCCCTCCTCACTTCAGGGGAAGGATACTGCAAAATCCCCATTCCCTCCCCACTCCAGGGGAAGGATACAGTAAAATGCCCCTTCCCTCCCCACTCCAGGAGAAGGATACTGCAAAGTTTCCATTCCCTCCCCACTCCAGGGGAAGGATACTGTAAAATCTCCATTCCCTCCCCACTCCAGGGGAAGGATACTGTAAAATCTCCATTCCCTTCCCACTCCAGGGGAAGGATACTGCAAAATTTCCATTCCCTCCCCACTCCAGGGGAAGGATACTGCAAAATCCCCATTCCCTCCCCACCCCAGGGGAAGATTACTTCAAAATCCCTATTTCCTCCCGATGAGCTGGGACTTGAGAGGCAGATAATAGATGGGGGCGGGGCCAGTCGGAGGTGGTATTTACTGGTTCTCTGAACTACTCAAAATGTCCGCTACTGAACTGGTCAGAACCTGCTGAATACCACCTCTGACAAAGCAGTGAAAACCCACACGGAATCTAGGATGTAAACTATAGTCCCCTTCACCACCCAAACAAAGATATCAAATAAACCCTTGAATTAGGAACTCATTGCTAATGTAGCACGGTGCCTAGTCAGGTTGGCATTAAAACAGAGACGTGGTGGTGAAGAGGGCCCATAAACATCTTATCTGGCAGAAAAGTTAAGGGTAATAATTAATAGACCACTTTATAGTTCAGAGTTCAGGGATTTATGGCTCCATCCCATTCTTCATTATAGATGGCATCATAAAAAGACAATGGGATGTATTCACACCTTGATGCACCCACATGAATTTCATTAGCGCGGGGAGAAGTTATGCATATAAAAGTCTTTACTAGATTTGGAATACTGAATTGTGCAGAAAGAAAGGCAGCATAGAGGGAGGGACGGAGGGATGGGATTTCTTTCTGTTTAAGATGCTATGTTTGATACTGAGATAGAATAAAGGCTACCCGAGCTGTAGCAATTTGAACAATCCCAAAGTGGCAATTTGAGATAATTTCCTTCCTTCCTTCCTTCATTCCTTCCTTCCTCTCTCTCTCCCTCCCTTCCACCTTCCCTCTTTTATTTCCTTTCTTCATCATTCCCTCCCTCCAGTCTGCCTTCCCCCTTTTCCTTCCTTCCTTCCTTCCTTCCTTCCTTCCTTCCTTCCTTCCTTCCTTCCTTCCTTCCTTCCTTCCTTCCTTCCCCCCCTCCCTCCTTCCTTGACACCACCTGGCATTCAACAATTGATGAATGGGGAGATATATGCATGTATGGATGAATGGATGGATTGCAATAAATAAATACACATCAGAAAGAAATAGGAGCTTATCAAAATTGTCCCAGTGTCAATGTGTCACGACTCAGAATATAAACAAGTTTCTACTCCTTCCCCAATTAGAGTTTGGTAAATTCCAGTCTAACATAGGAAACTTTTATGAAGATGCATTTTTTTACAGAATAATTATTTCTGGTTTGGGTCCATACGTTTGGCTGAACTCTTGAAACGAAATACGTAGGGCAAGAATGCACAGAAGAGATGGGTTACAAATCTTACAGGAAAATCCAGCTCATGGCGCAGCATAGAACTAGAAAGTCCTTTCTCTTCTTACCGTTGTAGATTCATTGCTGGATCAGATTAAGCAGGACACGTGTTATTCCAGCTAGGGAAAAGGAGTGCTTATGGATTGCAAAAATAAACTTAGCTTCAAGTAAATCTGGACTTCCCACTCACTTGGAAACTTACTTTAGATTTAGTATGCCAGCAGCTCCTTATAATTTTTCATTTGGAAATGATGAATAGGTTGAACAAAGAGGCAGCTGCTAAAACCAACATATCCCCCACTATATGATTTGTTCAATATGGCAATATAAATAAAATATATCATTAAGAAATACAGCCGTCTTCGCACATTTTCTTCAGAACCGATAGGTAGTGGGGAAAAAAAATAATCATTTAATGTTCCGTGAACATAGGAAGAGTGTCATTTATTCAAATCCAGAAGGATTTGGAGAGGTTTTTTTTCCCCAACCTCTTCTCCCTGATAGATATAATAAAAGAGACAAAGGAAGAAAGAGAAACAAAATCTCAAGGGAAAAAAAAGTGGCAAATTCATTCTGACAATGGCATCACTCTATCCTCAATTCCATAAGTGTCAGGAACCATAATGAGTGAGTCTCATACTATGGCAGGGTGATCAGGGAAGGGTTTTATTTATTAAACAATTTATAGTTTCATTACCCTTCTCCTTTCAACGGTAAAGAGCAATCAGATGATAACATATGGGTTTTAATATGTCTATCAAAGAAGGGAAGGCAGGAGATGTGCGCAGAGGGTGATTTTAAAAAAAAGTCAAGATGGCAGCCATAAACCAAGATTGAAACTCTGCCTATTTTTGTGTGTGTCTAGGGAGCTTTGTCAATGTGTAACTTAGTGGCCAGGCTTCTGTCTTTCATTGCCATGGAGTAGTGTTGATTTTATGCAATTGACAGCTGTACTGAAGCTGTTGGTTACTTTTCTGGTTTTAAATCCCTGTTTGGTTACAGAAACCACTGTCTGATTGTTGGGAAAATCAGGGGGTGTCTGGTGCAAAAGGTCAGGGCCATAGAGTTAGGTTCCAATTCAATTGATTTATTGCTCATGCTTGAGCACAGGAATCTAATCAACTAACAGTAAACATTATTTCGGAGCTAAATAAACTTTAACAGAATCCAAAGGGGCTAGACTTGAACTACTTGTGGGAATGGTTCACCGACAAAAGGGCAACCGACAAAAGTGCGCCCTACTAAACTGCAGTGACAAAACCGCGAGTTCTGAACCGTGCCGATGAATGAGCGCTGAATCGCACCGACAACAGCGCGCCGACAGAAGGGCACTGTAAACTTAAACCTAACCCTAAACATAACACTAATCCTAACCCTAAATGTAACGCTAACCCTAACCCTAACCCTAACCCTAACCCTAACCCTAGCCCTAGCCCTAGCCCTAGCCCTAACCCTAACCCTAACCCTAAACCTAAACCTAACCCTAAACCTAACCCTAAACCTAACCCTAAACCTTACCTTAACTTAAATCGCCCTTCTGTCGACGCGCTGTTGTAAATCGCCCTTCTGTCAATGCGTTGTTGTCAACATGCTGTTGTCGGCACGTTGATTATGTTCTGGTTTTAGCGATGTGGTTTTGTCGGCACGCTTTTGTCATGTGCACTTTTGTCGGGTCACGGTGGGAACATAGAATTCCAGGCTGATTCCTCTTTTGACTCCACCTCCAGCATCTGACATTTCTTCTCCTGCAATGGGTGAACATAAGGGTTGTGGGTTTTCTTTGAAAAGGCTAATACATTCTCTATGACTATGGGACCCAAACGTAGTACATAAAATTATCTGCCACAATGTCCTACTTGTCAATGAATACTTCAGGTTCAACCACAACAACACACGGGCACACAATAGATACAAACTTATGATAAAATGCTCCAAACTTGATTGCAGAAAATACGACCTCAGCAACAGAGTGGTCGGGGCCTGGAACGCACTACTTGACAGTGTGGTTTCTTCCCCAAACCCCCAAAACTTTAATCTTAGACTGCCTACTGTCGACCTCACTCCATTCCTAAGAGGTCTTTAAGAGGCGTGCATAAGTGCATCAGTGTGCCTACCATCCCTCTCCTAATATTCCCTTGTATTCATATCCATTTCATGTATTCATCATCATGTTTATGCTTATATCTGTTATCTCATTCATGCTTGACAAAATAAATTTAAAAAAATACAAACAAAACAATATCCTCCATTTTTTTCCTAGAATATATCTTCCCATTCATTTCCTGAAGTTTCCATGGACTTTTAAAGTATAGGAGCTGGTTTCGTTGACGCCAGTTTTAACTGCAAGTGACTATTGACTAAGAGGTCAATTTTGCAACTGGATTTCTCCAGTTGCTTTTCAAAGACAGCATATGTCTAGTTTCAGCTTGCTATAGGATGTGCCAACATAAACATAACCTCTAGTCAAGATCGTAAGCATTGGTCATCTAGATGACTTGCAACCTTTGGGACAGGAATCAGAATGTCACTGCAGGCCGTTTCCCCTGCAGGTTAGAATTGGATGTGTTGAAGCAGAAAATAGACAGCTCTCTGTTATGGAAGCTTTAATTTGGATTTTTGCCCTAAGCAGGGGGCTGGCCTAAATGGTTGCATCCAACTTTATGATTCCATAATTCTAAAGGCAATCATCCTCTGAAATATCAGCTTTTTAATTGAAGGGAAAAAGAGAAGAGTTGTGAGCTCAAACGGCTGAACGTTTCTTTTTATAAATTTCAGTGGTTTCTTAATTATGAACGATTATGGTAATAAATACCCCAATCAGCTCCAGTTTGAATTCTGCCCACTAAATGAAACCCTTTATACACAAGCCAAATCAATTTAGGACTTAGGCTGTGCTATATGTTATTTCCTTCTCTCTTTCCGCCCCCCACCCTCCCTCTACTGTAACCAGACAGTATAATAGAGCAACAATTAGGTTGAATGCAGAAACCAATCTTCGGTAAACGTTCTTGAAATTTCCAGCAAAGAGCCTGAGTGTTCTTCGTGGGGGTAGGATTATTTTTCAGAAATAATATTAGAATCAAAAATTAATCTGTGCAAATTGCTTCTTGGGATAATAATAATTTTGCCTAGAAGTTTCAAGACAAAAATTACAGGAGTAATGGGAAAGAACGTAGGAGCATTTAGAAGGAGGAGGACTTTACTACATCCTCTTGGAGTGCCTAAAATAATACAAAAAAAATGTAGAAACTTCCAAGATTTATACAGGCCTTTTGCTGCAATTGCAATGGAATCTTGAGGAAGTCAATTATCTGGATTTCTTGCAGTCAAGATTATGGTTATGGGTAGAAGTGATAGAGACGGCCAGTGTGGATGACTTTCGCTGTAGCCATCCTGATCTTGCTGGGTCTCTAAGGGGCATTTGGTCCTCTGGAGTCTAGACTGCTGGACCATTCATGAGGACTGGACACTGGTGGCTGTGGTTTTGCTGTGGTTCTACCACTTTGAAGTGGGCATTATCCAGTGAGTAGGGAGAAGTAAACTCTGTAAGTCCTTGGTTAGCCAAGTGAGGATGAATTAATCAGGGCTCCACTCTTTCATTTGTTGTGCTAATATCAGTTTGACATTTTGAAAGCAGGTCATCTATTGGTTTTGGGAGAAGTTATCATTTGTACCTGTCTATCATGGACCAAGCAGGGGGATACTAGAGGTGTTCTTACTCATTAATTCTGTAGGTAGAACTGGGAGTGGAGTTAAAATAGGGATCAGCCTAGAATTCCTACATAACCAGAAGTGGATTAAATTCAACATCCCTTGAATTCTGTTGATCCTTATCTAACTGCAAGCAAGGGTTAACCCTTAGTGGACAAGAGTCATCCTTCTGAGGTTGATAAAATGAGGACCCAGATT
Organism: Thamnophis elegans; assembly: GCF_009769535.1. Lineage (NCBI taxonomy): Eukaryota > Metazoa > Chordata > Lepidosauria > Squamata > Natricidae > Thamnophis > Thamnophis elegans. Next base: position 51,681,071 of record NC_045552.1, on the reverse strand, counting down.
GCTGGGAGCAATAGGCCTCATTTCACCAACTACAAACCATTTAGAGAAGGCTGTAAAGCACGGTAAATTGGTATATAAGTCTAAATGCTATTGCTATTGCTATTCCTATGTGTAGGCATGAGTAGCAATAAATCAGTTTAATTGGACCTTCACTTTTGGACCTCCTGATCTTTTATGCCTGACAATTTGGAGGCAATAAAGAATTTATTTATTTATTTGTCAACAAGTACAAGGAAACAAGTAAGAAAACACATGGAAAAAATGGCACAAATAAATGGATATACATAAGCAAAATAATAGCCATAGACACATAAAAAGGGTACATGTAAATGGGGACAGTAGGATAGGGATGGTAGGCACGCTGGTGCGCTTATGCACGCCCCCTTAGGGACCTCTTAAGAAATGCATAAGGTCCATGGTAGGTAGCTTAAGGTAAAAGGTATTTTGGAGGGGGTTAGAGGAACTAAAAACAGGATCAGGTAGGGTCAAGAGCCGAGGTGGCGCAGTAGTTAGAGTGCAGCACTGCAGGCTACTTGCGGTGGTTAGAGTGCAGTACTGCAGGCTACTTCAGCTGATTGCAGTTCAGCAATTCGGCTGTTCAAATCTCACCGGCTCAAGGTTGACTCAGCCTTCCATCCTTCTGAGGTGGGTAAAATGAGGAGCCGGATTGTTGGGGGCAATATGCTGACTCTGTAAACCGCTTAGAGAGGGCTGAAAGCCCTATGAAGCGGTATATAAGTCTAACTGCTATTGCTATTGTTCCAGACATTTACTATTCAATTGCTGAAATCGTTTTTCCTGCAATCAAGATTAGAATGGATTACATTTAGTTTGTATCTATTGATAGCCCTTGTTTTATTGCAGTGGAAGTAAAAGTAGTCATCAACAGGTAGGATGTTATGGCAGATTACCGTATTTTTCAGAGTATAAGACACACCTTTTTTCCTAAAAAAAAAAGGTGTGTCTTATACTGAATACAGCATTTTTGGCTTACTGAAAACCCACTCCCTTTGCAAAAATGGACGTGCAGAGGGTTTGGGAGGCTTGCAAAATGCTCCTGAGGCCTGTTTTTTTGCTGGTTTTTGCTCCCCTCTGGTCCCAGGAGCACTCTAAGAGCCTCCCAAAGCTCTGCATGCCCCACCTTTTTTTTGTGTGTGCAAAAAACGAGGCGTACAGAAGGTTTGGGAGGCATACAGAGTGCAAAAACTTTTTTTAAAAATTTACCCAGTTAAAATCATGATGCGTCTTATACTCTGGTGCATCTTATAGTCCGAAAAATACGGTATCTTGTGCACTAAGCTCAGGTCTGAACGTAGACGGCATTGTTCAAGGTTATCCAGGCCTAAAATTTCAAGCCTGGTGTTATAAGGAATTTTATTACGAGCAGAGGAGTTGAATATTCTTCGTGTAAAATACCTCTGGACCCTCTCTAATGTTTCAATGTCCGAAATGCAGTGTGGGTTCCAGGCAGGTGTGAATTGTATGGGACAGGTTCTGTTTCTGAGTAATCTTAGTTTACTCAGTTTATTCTAACCGACACGGTCAGCAGCTCTGGTGGGCAAAGGAACTTACCTGATGGTGGTTGGTTGGAGCACAATTCTCTTTGTACTGCTTTTTGTGCTCCAAATCTTGCATGTTTCGATGACTTGCTCTTTCATCTCACTCACACACAACTCCTGACCCACTCTGGTCTTCCATCACAGACAGCAAAACACACTGCTCATTGGTATTCCCTATGTTGCGATGTGTCTTCTCTGGCTCATTGTAGAATTTCAAGAGAAAGAAATCCATTATAGATTTCTTGTTCATCCTGAGCTATATATAGTGTGCTGAATAATTAAGCAATCAAAAATCAAGACATACACATTCTTATATTAAGGAATGAATCTTTCTCTCTCCCTCTCCCTCCCTCCCTTCCTTCCCTCCTTCCTTCCTTCCTTCCTTTTTCTTTCTGTCTTTCTGTCTTTCTTTCTTTCTCTTTCTTTTTTTCTTTCTCTTTTTTCTTTCTTACTTACTTTCTCTCTCTCTCTCTTTCTTTCTTTCTTCCTTTTCTTTTATTTTCTGCATACTCACCTCCCTCATTTAGAGTCATACTGTGCATGCCTGAATGCAATCTCTTTGGCCATACACAACACTGGCTAAGAAAATGGAATGGAAATCATAGTAATATGACAGAATGAAAAAAATGGAAATCTATTGAAACCTACTGATCAAAACTGATGGCATTGTGTTTTCAGAGTCAGACTGTAATCTCACGTTGTGCCAGATGTGCCAGATTTGCAAGCATTCACTGGATGTGCCAGATTTGCAAGCGTTCACTGGAGTTGGAAATGCGGCATTGTTACTGGTTTACTGATTACTTCGTCTAAACAGGAAAACGAGGCTGTGGCAATTAAATATCACAGCTTTTTGTTAAGAAAACTCTGTAGTTGCAATCGCTGTTTGCTCATTTTCCCTCCTCCTAAAAGATAAGGAGCAGACTGGGGTTGGGAATAAATTTGATTGAGAACTGTTTGGGTGGATGGAATCCAAAACAATCCTTCCTGTGGTTAGAATGAAGTATTGCAGGCTAATTCTGTTGACTGCCAGCAGTTCAGTCCTGATGGGCTCAAGGTTGAATCAATCTTCCAACCTTCCAATGAAATGAGGACCCAGACTGTTGGGGGCAATAGGCTGACTCTGTAAATCACTTAGAGAGGGTTGTAAAGCACTGTGAAGCGGAATATAAGTCTAAGTGCTATTACTATTTGTTCTAATCTAATATTCTATCCATCAAGTGGAGACGCTGGGTTGGCCTTTGAGCCAAACAGCAAGTGCCCTAGAATTAAGTTCACATTTCATACTATATCATACTATATATTTTTTATTATTGTAACTTAATGGGTTGGGTTAGCACAGAGGTTGGAGTTTGTAAACTGTGGCGTCTGACTCAGCCTGTGGTTGTGCGACCAGACAATTGTGAATTATTTAACAAACCATGGTTAGGCGCACTGTGGTTGAATGTGCTGTCATCATGCAATAGTCCCTCTTTCATATTTTTTTTTTCAACTGGAAGAGTTAATGTTCATGAGAGCTTGTCTGGTGATGAATATAATGCCCGTGTTCCCATAGACAGAAAGTCTCTAAGGACTTACAATATGCTTTGTATCTTAAACGCAGGTTCTCACCAACTCAGTGGTGAGGATGGAATAAAGCTGTTTGAAGCTGGAAAAAGTTCTAGACTGGCTGGGGAAAAAAAACACTGCATTAAACATGAAATAATTAATTCCAGACTCAAAATAGAGTATGTTCAAGCTTAAAATCTTAGGAACTCAAAATATGTTGCACTCAGTGGTGGGATTCAAATAATTTAACAACCAGTTCTCTGCCCTAATGACCAGCAGGGTAGGTGAGGCTTGGTGGTCATGTGACCAGGTGGGCATGGCCAACTCAACATCACTCACGTTGATGGGTGCTTCACCTTAGCTGTTACAATGTAATAAGGGTTAACCAGAGAGGCAGTTTTTGTAAGCAGGCAATAAAGATTAGGCTAGAAACAACACCAGAATGTTTCCTTCCTGCCTTCCTTACAGGATTAGCCCTGTAAAGTGGGAAAAAACAAAAGGAGATTTCTTCCAACAACCGGTTCTCCAAACTGCTTAGAAAGTTACCAACCGGTTCTCCCGAATAGGTGCGAACTGGCTGAATCCCACCACTGGTTGCACCTCTTCTTTGTCTCTTCATAATAGGTTATTAGATTAGGGCATCACTCCTGGAAATGACAGTGATCCATTAACTTTTATAGTATGTCTTTGTTTTGTGCCTAGTTCTTAGCATTCATAAGCCTGAACTATTCTACTCTATTTCCAATATTTAGATATGCCTTTTCGGAACTAATTGGGTACTACACGGCTGCAAAATGATATATGTTAATCACATATATGTCTGTCCGATCCTTTTATAACTTCCTCTGCCCAAGCATTTGTGGTTCTAACAACCGTTAGGGTATGTTTTAATAGGGTAATATCAACCTGGACTGGTATTTAAACCAACACTGATTGATTTACCCTGTTTGATGTATAATAAATCACACAGGAATAAAAAATCACAGTGAAAATTCCATTAAACTTCTAAGGCAGAAAGGATCCATAAATAAAACAGTATGAAATGCCAAGACAGCTGTGGTAGGCTGTTTCTTTATCTTTTAAAACTTAGATTTAAGTTTGTTGCCAGGATCAGCTCATCAGCTTTAAAAAAAGGGGGGAAATAAATACATTTCCACCCCCCCACCCCCCAATCAGTTACTTTCCTCAGAACTGGGATTTTGGAATGAAATAACTTAGCTGGACTTTTTTTTCCTTCTAGTTTTAGGCATATCTGAAATGTAAAATACGGAGAAGTTAAAACCAAAAATTTCAAATGGTAGGTACAAAATGAAAATGGGAGGAAGCTTTTTGTCTAAGAAGCTTGGGTGAAATTGAGGTAGAAAGAATGAGGGTTTAAAAAAAAGATTTAGTGGAAAGATATGAATACACTAAGTATCCCTGAAGTGAATCTCTACAGAAATGTTGAATTTCAAGCCATATGTCTATGGAGATACTCAATCATCCAGGTCAAGGTTGCCCCAAAGATGCTTTTTTTTTTTTTTCAAAAGACTTTTCCTGAGACAGAACTAAAGAACCTTCTTGGAGGAGAAGTGAAACATCTTCAAGGAAAAAGAAAGTTCAGTTGCCTTTTGGAAAAAAAAGAAACCACCTTTGGGATTTCAAGCTATATAACTTCCCATCAGCATGACATTCGGTCACACAAATGATAGAATTCCAACACTTGTGAAGGAATCCAGTTTGAGAAGATTTATAAATCTCATAAACTATCCTCAATCTTTACCCAAGGTTAAGGCATCTATGATTAAACGAAGGACTAGGGGAGACATGATAGCAGTCTTCCAATATCTCAGGGGTTGCCCCCAAAGAAGAGGGAGTCAAACTATTCTCCAGAACAAGAAGCAATGGGTGTAAACTAAACAAGGAGAGAAGCAACTTGGAACTGAGGAGAAATTTCCTGACAGTTAGAACAGTGAATCAGTGGAACAGAAGTTGCCTTCAGAAGTTGTGAATGCCCCAACGCTGGAAATCTTTAAGAAGATTTTGGATAGCCATTTGTCTGAAACGGTATAGGGTTTCCTGCCTAGGCAGGTGGTTGGACTAGAAGACCTCTAAGGTCCCTTCCAACTCTGCTATTGTATTGTATTGTATTTCTAACCAGTAAATCAAATATGTTTATTATGGTCTTTGACCAGCTTTTACAATTAGAGAAAAATGAGAAATAGTTTAATTCAATCAATGTCTATACTATTTCAGATGATTACGGAGATCACATTTGGACATTATAAAAAGGACACTGTAGTGAAAAAATATGGTCATTCTGGATATTTGAAGGACAATTTTTCCTTCAATGATCCATGGAACAATTAAGATCTGGATAGTCCTTTTTTTTCCCCTTCCTCTGGAGAAATCCGGAGAAAATTGCCTATCCAATTTCTCTATCCACAAATTTGGAAGGACGTTTTGAAAAGGCCATTAGTACTTTGCGTCTGTCTTAGCACTCCTCCTGCTATTTCATTGTGGCTCAATTTCTTCATCATCTTCTGCCAAATGTATAAATCTCATTTAATAAAATGTTTTTCTTTTTTTAAAAAAATATTAATACTATATATTTTGACAGGGGATTTTCCCCCTCCAATTTCCTTTTCTTTTCTTTTTTACGAAAGACATAATATTCTCGTAATGTTCTCCATATGCTTAGATTGTTTCATTATATCTTCTTGAAATAAAATACTCATTTTGGGTTCACTGGTAGCATCAAATGATGACAAGGCATATTTTATTGCTTAATTAATCCACACCTTGGGTGTACTGACAGGCAGTAGGCTGCAAACTGACATCCCAACTACTGGTCTGTGCATATTAATAGAGTCCTAAAACAGACTTTAGAGTGCTTTAATGATCTTGATACTTGATACTATTACAATGGAGCTATTACACTGAACAATTTATTTTATATTACTGACTCAATATCTTTGCTTCCAAGGTAATACAAAGCTATTCAACTTTAGAAGCAATGGCCATTTTAATAAGACGGACAGGTTCAAATCTGTTTTGCCATTTCTTCACATCCTTCCAGGACTTTTTTTTTCTATGTTTGATTACTGGATGATATCCATTTTCATTTTTTTTTTAAATGATACACAGTAATTCATTAAGCTTCTGTCAGGCCTAGGTCCAAAGATTTTCCTTCCACTGTTAAACAACACTAAAATCTCCAACATTTGACGGTTTGGATTTCAATTTCCATCATCATCATCATCATTATCCTTTCATCTAAATATAGATAGATAGATAGATAGATAGATAGATAGATAGATAGATAGATAGATAGATAGATAGATAGATAGATAAATAGATAGGTGGGTGGGTGGGTGGGTGGGTTGGTGGATGGATGGATGGATGGATGGATGGATGGATAGATAGATAGATAGATAGATAGATAGGAGATCTGTCTTGCTATCTCTGTCTGTCTGTCTATCTATCTATCTATCTTTCTCTCTTTCTATCATCTATCTATCTATCATCTATCTATCCATCCATCCATCCATCCATCCATCTATCTATTTCTCTCTCTCTCTATCTATCTATCATCTATCTATTCTCTACTTCTAAGCCTCTCTTCCTCCATCTCTATTTCAATATGTCTGTCTGTCTGTCTGTCTGTCTGTCTGTCTCTCTCTCTCTCTCTCTCTCTCTCTCTCTCTCTCTCTCTGCCTACATTTGACAGGTGAATAGAATAATTAGGCAAATATGAACATTGGGGCTGTATAGTTGGGAAAATAGAATTAAAGGAATAGAGAAAGGTGAACAGATAAGGATAAATTTTGAAATTAATAGAAAAATTATGTTGGCTAGCCTTGATTTCCCTATATATTGTTTAAGAAAGAAGCTTATATCAAGCACCCATCAAACAGAAATAATTTGTTTTGCCATTGTTTTTCCTGGAATCCATCAGATTCAAAAAACACACACACACACACACAAACACACACACACACACACACACACAAACACACACACACACACACACACACACAGTATATTCCTTCAAATCAGTATAGTTCTTTTCTGGCAACAACAATAAAAATGAAAAAAAAAAGTAACCTTTTCAGGCTTCCTTGGTCTGAAAATGTCTCAATTTGTGATAGCTGTAGAGCAACTTTGATTCATCCCTTCTATCTCACTTATCCATCCATTTTCATATTAAAATTTCATATAATATGCTATAAAACGTGAGACTGTGAAAAGTATAAATTTTTCATTATTGCCTTCGTGTTGCCTTTGGAGAAAGATAAATATTGGAAGGTAGAAAATTATTTCTGAACTGGTATGTCTGTATTATAATTTTTAAAGTAAGCCACAATTTTACAACCGTGTTCAGATAAATCCTGGAAGAAAACATTTTTAGACTGAATTACTGACATTATTTTAATTATGCTTCCGTGATTTGCATCTTGCTTTTTTTATATATATAAAAAAATATTCAGTAAGCCCACTTTTAATTAAGTGGTTATTGCTTGCAGTCAGTTTCATTAGAGATGATTTTATAATAGATCTTAAACTCTAAAATGAAAATAAGTTGTTCAGAGAAAGTGACGATGTTCTTGAAATTAACATTCTCTTGGATTATCTATGTTTGCCTGTTTAATTTATTTGTTTTCGATGGAGATAATACTTGGTGTTTAAAGCAGATTTGAGCAGGGATAGGCTGCTAGGGCTTCGCCCGGATTCAGGAGAACCCATAGCTAATGTTATGGCCAGTTCAGAGAACCTCCAAATCCCACCCCTGGCTGGCCCCGCCCACCCCTTCCCTCCCAGGAGTCTCCATTCAGCCTGTTTTGGATGTGAGGCAGTGGTGGGTTTCAAAATTTTTTGGAACCTCTTCTGTAGGTGTGGCCTGCTTTCCGGGTCCACTGGTGGAACCTCTTCTAACCAGTTCGGTAGATTTGACGAACCGGTTCTACTGAATAGGTGTGAACAGGTAGGAACCCACCTCTGATGTGAGGTGAGTGCAGGGCCCACACGGTGGCTCGGAGAGGGGGAAAATGGGCCTCCAGGAAATTCCAGGAAGCTGGAAATGGGCCAGTTTCTGGCCTCCGGAACCCAGGGGAGGAAATTTTCATCCTCCCAGAGGCTCAAAGAAAGCCTCTGGAGCCTGGGAAAGGTGAAAATGCCCCCCTCCAATCGTATTGCAGGAGGACAACTAGGCCATGCCCACCATGGCCACACCCACTCAGCAACCGGGAAGAGAACCCATTGCTGAAATTTTTAAAGCCCACACCTGGATTTGAGTGATAGGCAACATTCTGTATAAACAGTAGAGGTTTCCTAGCAGAAATAGTAAGGATGGAAACTACAGGTAGTCTTAGAGTTACAACCACAACTGAGCTCAAAATTTTGGTTGCTGAGCTACAGGTACAAGTTCCCTCACTCATATCTGCTAGTCATTCCCAAATCTAGGGGGTGATGCTCATCTCCGTTTCAAAGCCAAAGAGCTGGTGCTGTCTGAAGATGTCTCTGTGGTCATGTGGTCGGCATAACTCAATGCTGAAGGTGCATGGAATGCTGTTACCTTCCCACCAAAGGTGGTTCCTATTTTTTACATGCTTTCGAACTGCGAGGTTGACAGAAGCTGGGACAAGTAACAGGAGCTCACTCAGTTGCGTGGCACTAGGGATTCGAACCACGGAACTGCCAATCTTTCTGATTGACCAGCTCAGCATCTTAGCCACTGAGCCACTGCGTCCCTAGTTGCTAAGCTAGACAATTGTTAAGTGAATTTTGTTTCATTTTACAGCCATAGTTCAAGGGGAGAGGGGGAAAAAACGTTGCATACAGGTTGTCCTTGACTTACAACAGTTCCCTTAGAGACCATTCCCTAACCTTGCTTTCAGAAGTCGTGGGAGCTTCATCACTGGAAGCTTTCAGGAAGAGACTGGACTGCCATCTGTCAAAAATGGTGTAGGGTCTCCTGCTTGGGTGGGAGTAGGACTAGATGACCTACAAGGTACCCTCCATCTCTGTTAATCTATCTATCTATCTGTCTGTCTGTCTGTCTGTCTGTCTGTCTGTCTGTCTGTCTGTCTGTCTATCTATCTATCTATCTATCTATCTATCTATCTATCTATCTATCTATCTATCTATCTATCTATCTATCTATCCATCCATCCATCCATCCATCCATCCATCCATCCATCCATCCATCTATCTATCATTCAAAGTCATGATGGCACAGAAAAAAGTGACTGATGACCAGATCTCACACTTATGACCGTTTCGCCATCCCCATGGTCGTATGATTTACATTTGGATGCTTGACAACCAACTCACATTTATGACGGCCGCAGTGTCTTAGTTTCATGTGATGCTTTTTTGCGACTTTCTAACAAGCGAAGTCAGAAGTCGGGAGGCCAGAGCCCTTTAACAATCGTATCACTATTTAAACCATTGCAGTGCTTCACTGAGCAAAGGTGGCAAGGGAAGCCATTCAATGGAGGAAAACCCGCTTAACAAATGTCTCACTTAACCACATAAATTTTGGTCTCAATTGTGGTTGTAACTCAAGGACTAGCAATAGCAATCAATAGCAATAGTTAGACTTATATACCGCTTCATAGGGCTTTCAGCCCTCTCTAAGCGGTTTACAGAGTCAGCATATCGCCCCCACAGTCCGGGTCCTCATTTTACCCACCTCGGAAGGATGGAAGGCTGAGTCAACCTTGAGCCTGGTGAGATTTGAACAGCCGAACTGCTGAACTGCAGTCAGCTGAAGTAGCCTGCAGTGCTGCATTTAACCACTGCGCCACCTCGGCTCTTACCTATGCATACCATCTCAGATATTAAGATCTGGCCATCAACTCAAAAGGACAATGTGCAAAAGACAGAATTTAACGAGTGATCCTTAATAACTTTACTTGGTTACTACACAGTGCTGGAAACAGCACTGGAGAAAGAATTTTTATTATATTTTTATTCTCTCACATACCATTTTAAGTATGCATTCACATAATTGTTATTCTTCTTTACATTTATCATTCTTATACATTTATTATTTCATTTAATAAGCAATAACATACAATTTGGGTTGCTTTATTTACCATCCCTTCCTCCTTGTTTTCCCTCTCTTTTCTCCCTCCCTCTCTTCTCTACTTCCTTCCTTCCTCCTCTCCTCCTCTCTTCTTCCGAGGTGGCGCAGTGGTTAAATGCAGCACTGCAGGCTACTTCAGCTGACTGTAGTTCTGCAGTTCAGCTGTTCAAATCTCACCGGCTCAGGGTTGACTCAGCCTTCCATCCTTCCGAGGTGGGTAAAATGAGGACTCGGATTGTTGTTGGGGGCAATATGCTGACTCTGTAAACCGCTTAGAGAGGGCTGAAAGCCCAAGAAGCGGTATATAAGTCTAACTGCTATTAACTGCTATTCCCTTACTTTTCTCCTACTCTTCCTCTTCCCCTTCATTCCTCTCTCTCCTTCTCTTTCTCCCCCTTCCATCCTCCTCACTGGATAACTTCTTATGCTCTGTCTAGTCCTTATAATCTTTCGTGAGATAAGACCTAAGGGAAATCAGAATTCCGGCAGATCTTTCCACTAGCAAAAACAGCAGGAATTTGATGGCTCCAGATTGGCTCTCTTCCTGCCAACAAGGAAGCAACTAAGCAAGCCACAAATTCTCCATTTGTGGTTTATTCACAATGTTCCTCCTTGTTAGGAGGAAAAAATAAGGCCGAGTTCTCAGCTTGCGTATCACATTAGAAAAAAGTCTTCCCCTGCTTTGATCTAATTTGATTCATGGTAAGGAAAAATGTTTCAGATGGTGTGCATGACAAAACCCAAGACAGATAGATGTAGACAAGAGGAGAAGCATCATTATCCATGTTCGCTCCACATCTACCCCAAAGACACCACATGTTATTGACAGGAAGAAGAAGTAGGATTTCCTTCAGCTGTTCTTTCGGGTGGCCCAGTGGAAATGCAACTCCAGCTTTCAAAAGTCTTTCCATTAGTCTGTTTTAAACATTTTTTAATATGTTACGGGAAAACAAATACATTTCTTTATAGGCATGTTCATTTTGCTATTGGTGTCGGCTTTTTTCAGGGGTGAAATCCTCCCGGTTCGCCTTGGTTTGGCCGAACCGGTAGGACTGATAAACCTTGATTCTGCAAACCGGTGCTAAAAAAAGATTCCGAGGATCGTGCAGATCAGCTGTGAGCCGTGCGATCATCAGAAGCTTTTTTTCCCCTTAACTTTTTAAAGCATTTTTATCCTGCCGGTTCAGGTAAAGAGGCAGGGAAAAAAAATGCGTTAAAAAATGGGGAAAAAAAGTTGGCCATGCCCATCCAGTGACATGACCCCCTGAGGCCACGCCCACAGAACCAGTTTGGGGGGGGGATTTAGATTTCACCACTGGCTTCTTTCCCCCAAAGGTTGAATGGAAGGAAAGGTTTCTATGAGTGAAAGGTTGGAATATGAAGGTTTTGAATAAATATGCTAATATGGGAATAGATAATGGGATGCTAGAAAGAAGCCACTGAGACCCATTGAACATCTGGTCCTATTTATAGATCTTTTCTGTGCAGCCAAAGGATCCATTGTGAAGGTCAAGTAAGAAACGTTGAACATTTCAGATAAAATGCATTCTTGAATGGCTCGGCACTTCCTACCCTTCCAAGATGAAGTTAGCAGTGGAAAAGTACTTACTACAGGTAACCATAGGACATAGAATAATAGATGTCTATGGAGATTCTCAATCATCCAGGTCATGGTTGTCCCAAAGATGTATTTTTCAAGAGACAACTTGACTTACTGGTTTTTCTTTGAAGATGTTTCGCTTCTCATCCAAGAAGCTTCTTCAGCTCTGACTGGTTTCCCGACCATCCAGCTCTCAGCTGAAGAAGCTTCTTGGATCCGTTTCACCCTGCCCACCGTAATGTTTCCTGCATGAAAATACCTCTAAAGGCATTATGAGCCACGGTGGCGCAGTGGATAAAGCACAGTACTGCAGGCTACTTCTGCTGCCTGCCGGTTGCCAGAAATTTGGCAGTTCAAATCTCACCAGGCTCAAAGTTGACTCAGCCTTCCATCCTTCCGAGGTGGGTAAAATGAGGAGCCAGATTGTTGGGGAAAATATCCTGACTCTATAAACCGCTTAGAGAGGACTGTAAAGCGGTATATAAATCTAAGTGCTATTGCTGTTACAATGGACTTTGCAGTTGGTTTTTTTTTCTATTTAAAAGAAAAGGCAAGATGAATAGTTGGAGTGGGGGGGGGATCTTAGAAAAACAGTTTGCCTTTTCGTTCACCCTCATACAGTACAACTTTATTATTTTTTACTTCGAAGTGAATGCAAAGCTTCATTGGGCCAACTTTCCACTTGGATTCATCCTATTTCCTTCAGGAAAATTAGGTAGGTCAAGAGGGCCAAATCTTTTTAAAAATATCAGATGACTTAATGAAGTCCAACACTGCATTTTGATAGGGGAGGGGAGTTCCTTCTGTTTGTTTATCATTCTTACATTGGGCGTCTTTACAGGGAAATCAAATGCGATCTGCAACTGTATTTCGGGGGCAGGAAATCTGGAATCCTTTAGAAATTTGAACATTTGGCTCAGCGGTTTAGAAGAAGGGGATGGACAACCATTTGTCCGGAATGGTGTAGGGTCTCCTGCTTGAGCAGGGGGTTGGACTAGTAGACCTCCAAGGTCCCTTCCAACTCTGTTATCCTGTTATTCCAACTGCCACAAAGATGCTCTCAATCTAGGTAGGAGCTGCAGAAGAGGACAAGGGATCAGCGTCCCCTGCAGGAAATTCAAGATGGAAAGACGGAAGGACCCTGGCTCTGGCATCAATGCACAGGATCAGCCAAGGCATTCCAAGGGTCACCACAGAGCCGGGCTCATGGGCATATGGACCCAGCTGGCTTTGTAGGCCCTTCAGCCTGGAAACGCGTATCTAGCTCTTGGGCAGCACACGACAGGCCTGCGTGCCAAGCACAGAGTAAGTTTCATACCCAAAATCAAATTCGCATTGCCCTCTGCTATTGGCTGCAATGTTTTTGGCTGATGGAAGTTGAAATCCACAGTCTCGTAAAAGAAGCAGGTTTTTTATTCTTTCTATTTGAGAAGCTGAGGGGTGTAGTCATTCCCATGTGCCGTTTCAGTTGACAAAATGTGGATACCCAAATGGAACATAGGAGCTAAATTTTGCCCTCCTTTCCTTTCTTCTCCCCTCCCCTTCTCTCCTTTCCTTCTCCTGCCCTTCCTCTCCTTTCTTCTCCCCTCCCCTCCTCTCCTTTCTTCTCTCCTCTCCTTCCCTCCTCTCTTCTTCCCTCCCCTCCTTTCCTTCTCCTGCCCTTCCTCTTCTCTCTTTTCTTCTCCCCTCCCCTCCTCTCCTTCTTCTCTCCTCCTCTTCCCTCCTCCCTTCTCCCCTCCTCTCCTTTCCTTCTCCTGCCCTTCCTCTCCTCTCCTTTCTTCTCCCCTTCCCTCCTCTCCTTTCCTTCTCCTGCCCTTCCTCTCCTTTCTTCTCCCCTCCCCTCCTTTCATCTCCTGCCCTTCCTCTCCTCTCCTCTCTGTCTCATCCAATCCCATATTATTTTCCCATGGTTATTGGATTTTTTTTTTAGCATAGATAAACCACATATTGCATAGAGATAAAAGCGAGAACATCACTAAATCCACTCTTTCTTTCTTTCTTTTTCTTTCTGGTACTTCCCTCCCTCCCCTTCAGTTCACCTTTTGCAGGTGCTGGTTTTAAATGTGTCTGTTATAATCTAGAATTTTCAAAAAGGCAGGCAAGTAAGCAAGGAACTGTCAGACTGCTGGTGTCTTAAAACCTGATCCTGGATTCCTTTTTGAGTTCAACTCTCTGCTTTTTTTTTCCAAGTACAGAGAAATCTGTGAGACCTCTTGAAGCCCGAGAGTACAACCTCATGTTGTCTCTTAATAATATTGCCAGGCTTTATCTCTTGGGATAGAAGACTGACACGAGGGTTGTTTTTATGTGCTCTGAATTAGAAGTGTTCCTGAGGGCTAGTTCACAGATGCTTGTATATCTCTTCATTATGGTCTAGACCTCTGCAGATATCCATTATAAACATGGGTTAAAGCTAATAACACAAAGATTCATTCTCCAGTACAAAAACAAAATACCATTCGCCCATCAACGCTCCAAAGCTGCAATGTGGAATACAAATTCACAAATAGTTTTCAAGCAATTTGATAGCAATAGTAATAGCACTTAGACTTACACACTGCTTCATAATGCTTTACAACCCTCTCTAAGTGGTTTACAGAGTCAGCATATCGCCCCCAACCATCTGGCTCCTCATTTTACCCACCTTGGAAGGACAGAAGGCTGAGCTAACCTTGAGTTGGTCAGGATTGAACTCCTGATAGTGGGCAGAATTAGCCTGTAACAGTGTATTCTAACCACTATGAGTGAATGAATGAATGAATGAATGAATGAATGAATGAAGGAAGGAAGGAAGGAAGGAAGGAAGATAGCAATAGCATTTAGACTCATATACCACTTCACAGTGTTTTACAGCCCTCTCTATGGAGTTTACAGAGTCAGCCTATTGCCCCACCCCAACTGTCTGGGTCCTCATTTTACCGATCTTGGAAGGACAGAAGGCTGAGCCAACCTTGAGTTGGTCAGGATCGAACTCCTGATAGTGGGCAGAATTAGCCTGTAATAGTGTATTCTAACCACTATGAATGAATGAATGAATGAATGAAGGAAGGAAGGAAGGAAGGAAGGAAGATAGCAATAGCAATTAGACTCATATACCACTTCACAGTGCTTTACAGCCCTCTCTATGGAGTTTACAGAGTCAGCCTATTGCCCCCACCCCAACCATCTGGGTCCTCATTTTACTGATCTTGGAAGGACAGAAGGCTGAGACAACCTTAAGCCTGGTGAGATTCGATCTGCCAAACTGCTGGTCACCAGTGATCAGCAGAAGTAGCCTGCAGTGCTGCACTCTAACCACTGTGCCATCACGGCTCTATCCATCTTATCAAGTTGTGTCTTAACGACATCCATGATGCTTTAATCTAGTCTCCTATAATTTACAGCACCTGTCCTGCCACTTTTCTAGATTTGGGAGTAGGATAAAAATTGCAGTATTCAGCCGGGAGTGGTAAAAGTAAAAACACAATTGAGTGAAGAATGACTCTTGATGATTGTATCAGCACAATTTTCTTAGAGGTATTATGGAAGGATTCTGGTAGCATCTGATCCAGGATTTGTTGTGACTGTTGTTTCCTAGAAGAATCAATCACTTTGAAATTTCTGCGTTGTACTTACTCAAATATTAACCATGGCTGGTTGTGCCTGGCATCCAAAATCAGCCAAGATGAGGAAGCCGTTTTAGAGATTCACAATAACGTTCTCTTTGATGATGGAGAACCAGAGGAATGCAGAAATGGTCGACCACAGTTCTACAACTTCAGATATGAAAGACAATATTTCCACAGGTGGGATTCACATAATTTAACAACCGGTACACCCAGAATTGAAAATATGAGTGCATGCATGCTTGCTTCAATCATGTGTGTGCCTTATGCACATGTGTGTTGCATCAAAAACACGTTGCTTGTATAAGATGGAATAGCTTCGCTCATGTGCGTGCCTTGCACACATGTATGCTGCACAATGGTGGGATTCAAATAATTTAACAACCGGTTCTCTGCCCTGATGACCAGCTGGGGAGGCGTGGCTCGGTGGTCATGTGACCGTGTGATCGTGGCCAACTCAACATTACTCAGGTCGATGGGCTGTTAGCTGTTACAATGTAATCAGGGTTAACGGGAGAGGCAGGTTCTGTAAGCAGGGCAATAATGATGAGGCTAGAAACAACCCCAGAATGTTTCCTTCCTGCCTTCAGGGGGGCATTCGCCCAGGTTCGCCTGGTGCGCCAGTTGCGACCCTACCTGAATCCGGAGGCTCTCACAACAGTCACCCGGGCCCTTGTGACCTCTAGGCTGGAATACTGCAACGTGCTCTACATGGGGCTGCCCTTGAAGAGCATCCGGCGACTTCAGCTAGTACAGAATGCGGCCGCGCGAGTGATTGTGGGTGCACCTCGGTTCACCCGCATAACACCTATCCTCCGCGAGCTGCGCTGGCTACCTGTCGATCTCCGGATGCGCTTCAAGGTGCTATTAGTCACCCATAAAGCCCTACATGGCAGTGGATCTGGATACTTGAGAGACCGCCTTCTGCCAATTACATCCCTGCGACCAATAAGATCACATAGATTAGGCCTCCTCCGTATACCATCGGCCAGCCAGTGTCGGCTGGCAACTACAAGGAGGAGGGCCTTCTCAGTAGTAGCCCCGACCCTTTGGAACGAGCTCCCCGTAGAGATTCGCACCCTCGCCACCGTCCAGGCCTTCCGCACAGCCTTGAAGAACTGGCTCGCCCGTCAGGCCTGGGGACAAGGATAGTTCCCCTCCCGAGTGATGAATGTATGTTGTTTACTATTTTATTATATGTCTTATCTTAATGTCTGTATTCCCCTTCCCCGATTTTATGTGAGCCGCCCTGAGTCCCCTCAGGGAAAAGGGCGGCCTACAAATATTAATAAAATCTACAAATCTAAAAATCCTTCCTTACAAGATTAGCCCTGTAAAGTGGAAAAAAACAAAAGGAGATTTCTTCCAACAACTGGTTCTCCCAACTGCTTAGAAAGTTAACAACCGGTTCTCCCGAATAGGTGGGAACTGCCTGGATCCCACCACTGATGCTGCATAAAAAACATGGTTTGTCAGGGTTCCAAATAGCATCCAAAAGTAAATCAGAGTCCAAGGCAAAGCATTCCTCAAAGTTCCAATTTATTAAGAGAGCCATGTTGGCACATCTGGGAAAACCCATCTAGTTGAAAGTTCAAGATCTTGCCTCCACACCAACAAGTCCATCACATGGTCCAATCTCCCAGCGCCATGCTGGCAGTTCCACCCATCCAGTTCCGGTCAGGTGCAGAGGTGCAGAGACATAGGATGACCTTGCCTTTCTAGAAGGGAATTTTGTTATGGCTACATCACATCTCACTCCTAAAATCCCCCTTCCCATTTTCCTACTATAGAAAATCCATAGCAGAATAATATAAAGATCTGAAAGAAAAGATGGCTGCACCCCTGGCACAGTGATTGTATAAGACAAGATAGCTTCACTGTCACCTACGCCTTGCACACATGCACGCTACATAAAAAACACGGTGACTATATAAAATGAGATAGCGGCAGGGCAGGTGGCCGGGCCCAGCCACTGGCCGTAACTACCGGTTCGCCTGAACCAGTCGGAACTGGCTGAATCCCAGCCCTGAATATTTCTATTATTTTGCGATAATTCATGCAAAAACAAACCTACTAGCAATGATGATGTTACCTAGTTCAGGTAATGAAACATCTGCAAAAAATCAAGCAAGCTCAGAGAAAAACCAAGGACCCCCCCCTCCACAAACCTACATGCAATTATAACCAATGGTCTGAGAGGTAATTTAGAAATTTGCAGCAATACTTTTCAGACTTCGAGCAGTCAAGATGCAAGTAACTAACTATCATCAGGCGAGTACATCAATGTACAAGACAAGTTGATTATCCTTGCAAGAGTTTCCATCGAAAGAGGCACAGCTATCTCTGCTTGTGTTGGATCGCTTATTATTATTATTATTATTTTTTAAATGCAGGCGGTATAAATATCCCTCATTAGTGCAACACAGCCTGATCTGTGAATATTGAATATCGCCAAGTTGAAAATATTATAAATGCTAACTAACCATTTCCAAAGATCAAAGCAATCAACTTGAATAATTTATTTACATGTAATGTGGTGGGGGTGGGGGGGAGAACTTTCAAGAGTTTTCATTTCCATATGTCTTGGGTTTAGATAATTGCCCCTCTGGAGGATTATACCACACAACTCTCTCTCTCTCTCTCTTGTCTTGACCTATTTTTTCCTCCACCCAGGGGTGACGATTCTTCTGACCTTTTAGTTTACTTCAGCATTTCCACTTCTCCACGCATCTTCAATCACAGAAAGATCTTTTCCATCCACCCGCAGCTATTTTAAGGACTATCGGCAAAGTCTGATCATCGTTATCTGTTTGATATTTTTTTTCTGTTTTAAATTAATGATGCGTTGCTCAGTGGGAAGCCTTTGGAACCGCGAAAAAGCTACCCTTGTAAAAGCACCAAGGCTCAGCCCAAGAAGTCGTATTTGTTTTTATCCCGTTGGCTGCTGGATTTCCTTTGATTGGATCCACATAATGTAGGGGCTCAACGGTAAAGAAGATGGATTTGTGGGCCTGAAAAGCTGGCAATCCAGGTTCAAGACCTGAGCACTACAGGATGGGGTGAGCTCCTGTTCTCACCTCAGTTCCTGCCCACCTAGTAGTTCAAAAGCATGCAAATAGAATAGAATAGAATAGAATAGAATAGAATAGAATTCTTTATTGGCCAAGTGTGATTGGACACACAAGGAATTTGTCTTTGCAAGTAGATAAATAGGTACTACTTCCATGGGAAGGTCATAGAGCCGAGGTGGCGCAGTGGTTAGAGTGCAGTACTGCAGCCACTTCAGCTGACTGCTAAGCTGCAGTTCGGCGGTTCAAATCTCACCAGCTCAGGGTTGACTCAGCCTTCCATCCTTCCGAGGTGGGTAAAATGAGGACCCAGACTGTGGGGGCAATATGCTGACTCTGTAAACCACTTAGAGAGGGCTGAAAGCCCTATGAAGCGGTATATAAGTCTAACTGCTATTGCTATTGCTATTGCTATAGCATTCTCTGTGCATTTGACCCCACAACCATGGAAAATGTCTTCAGACAATGCTGGCTTTGTCAGCCAAGAAACAGAGGTGAGCATCGAGCCCGAAAAGTCACACATGATTGGACAGGGGAAAGCTTTACCTTTTTAATCCACATAATAATGGACCTATAAGTAATCCTTGACGTACAACCAGAATTGGGCCCCAGATTTCTGTTGCTAAGCAAGACAATTGTTAAGTGAATTTTGATCCGTTTTATGACCTTTCTGGCCACTGTTGTTAACTGAACCATTGCAGTGGTTAAGTTAGGCAACCTGACGTCTCCATTGACTTTGCTTTTCAGAAGGTGTGTGGATTTAAAATACAATACAAATATATACAGGAGGTCCTTGAGTTAGGGCCACAATTTCTACTGCTGAGCAAGGCGGTTGTTAAGAGAGCCGTGCCTGATTTTGCAACCTTGTTGATAAGCAAATGGCTGCTACCATTAAGTGAATCACAGGGTCATTAATGAGCAGAACGGAGCCCAACATTTCTGTGGCTAAGCGAGACATTTGTTGAGTGAGTTTTGCCCCTTTTTACAAACTTTCTTGCCACCGTTGTTAAGTGAATCACTGCAGTTTGTGAAGCAAGTAACATGGTTGTTAGTGAACCTGGCTTCCCCATTGGCTCTGCTTGTCAGGCAGGATCTGAAAAGAGTATCCTATGACCCCGGGACACTGCAACCGTCATAAATACAAGTCAGTTGCCAAGCATCCAATTTTGATCACATGACCACGGGGATGCTGCAATATTCATAAGCGTGAAAAACGGCCAACAATCACTTTTTGTTCACAAGATAGGAGTGTCAGGCCTGCAGCCATCTTTTCTTTTGGATCTTTGGCATGCCACACTTTCTATTATTCTGCTATGCATTTTCTATTGTGGGGAAATGGGAGGGGGAATTGCAAGGAGTTAGATGCTATGTAGCCATAACAACATTCTTTCTACAAAGCCAAGGTCATCCTTTGTCTCTGCACCTCTGTACCTGACCGGAACTGGATGGCTGGAATTGCCAGCATGGCAGTGGGAGATTGAACCATGTGATGAACTTGTGGGTGTGGGGGGCAAGATCTTGAACTTTCAACTGGGTGGGGAAAATCGGGAAGCTTTCAGATTCAGCTTTTTCCCAGCTGTTCCAACAGGGCTTTCTTAATTAATTGGAACTTTGAGCAATACTTTGCCTTGGACTCTGATTTATTTCTGGATGCTATTTGGAACCCTGACAATGAGTGTATTTTGGGGAGGAAAAGCAGCAAACTAGACTACTTTCATAGAAGATTAAAATAATAAATAAGTAACTGCAGCCTGTGTTTTTTTAATGACTTCTCTACTTCTGTTGTTCCTCTCTGGGCATATAGTTTTCTCATCTTTCTCCCCTTTTCCTCTTTCTTGTTATATTTGATCTCCTCCTAAAAGGCACTCATTCGAAGCATGCACCAAATCAAAACTCCGAGATAGCGTTATAAGCATAATATCTGTAAATTATTTAAATTTCTTATCATCAATTTTAATTTCGTACTGAGCCCCTCGCTAATCTGACACGAAGTTAAGCACGCTTTTGCAAGATCTCCCCATCTTTGTGAGTTTTAAAGCAGGGCAGGCTGGCAACATAATCTTCTCAACTTCCAGCTTCTTAATTCCACTGTGAAATAAATTTAATACTGGAGGAGATTTAAAGCACTTACATTTTCCGAACGCGAAAAGCGCTAATAAATTCATCTAGAAAGCTGCTTTTGCATGGTTAAATGGTAATACAGTAGAGAAACTAGATTTGAGTTTCCTGTGAGATTTTTTTTTTTTCCTCCAGGGAACATAATTTCTGCTATAATAAGTTTCGGGTTTTCTCTTGATGTGGAGACAGCCTCCAGTGTTGGATATCTGAAATGTTCAGTTTTCTCGAGACTGAACAAGGATTATTATTTTTTTAAAAAGTCAACTCTTGTATAATTATCTCTGTGTTACCAATAAAAACAATCTGATTCACAGATTTCCCCCTTAACTGTCCACTAAAGGACATAACTAGACAAAGGTCTTAGCAATGTCACGAAAGAAACCCAAAGTTTCACCTCTGGCACAACAATAACATTAATAAGAGCAGGGTCATAAACAGAGTCAAGGCCAACCACTTTCTTAATTGTTCCTTATTATTTTCTTACCATGGATGTTTTAATGCTGCATAGGGTTTTTATTATTATTATTTTGCATTTTTTTAAAATTGTTGATAACCTCCAGAAGCCCTGGCAGATTATGGCAGTATAAACATTAATTAATGCCAAGAGTTTAGCAACCAGAAAACAGCGAGGAACTTACTTTAGCAGGAACGGAATAAAACAAGATTCCTAACATGGACTGTTCCATAAAGTTCACATTTAGAGTACCATGAAATTCATCAGCCCGGCTTTAGCTGACAGCCCTTAGTTGCTCTCCCTGAAAGGAAACTCAAGTAATTATTTATGGGAAAGTTGGACCATAAGGAAGGCTGAGTGCCAAAGAATGGAGCCCTTTGAACTATGGTGCTGGCGAAGACTCCTGCAAGTCCCTTGAACTGCAAGGCAATCCAACTGGTCAGTCCTAGAGGAGATCAACCCTGACTGCTCTTTAGAAGGCCAGATCCTGAAGAGGAAACTCAAAGACTTTGGCCACCTAATGAGAAGGAAGGACTCACTGGAGAAGAGCCTAATGCGGGGAAAGATTGAGGGCAAAAGCAGAAGGGGACGACAGAGAATGAGGTGGCTGGATGGAGTCACCGAAGCAGGAGGCGTGAGCTTAAATGGACTCCAGGGGATGGTAGAGGACAGGAAGGCCTGGAGGAACGTTGTCAATGGAGTCACGGTGGGTCAGACACAACTTCAACAACAATAGGAAGATATTTCTAAGAAAGGAATCAGATACATTGATGAGTTTGTTGCAAGGATTCCATCACTATGTGCTTCTTGGTTCCCTACTGAAAACTTTATTTCATCCTTGGTGATCCTGTGTCAAGGTTCCAACTGACAAACCCAACCAACTGTTGAGACGATCCAATCTCTTAATGAAAAACTTTATTGAGTACATCATTTCAGCACAGAATTAAAGCAAAACCAGCTCTGACTGCCTGACAAGCAAAGCCAATGGGGAAGCCAGATCTACATAACAACTGTGTTACTAGTTTCACAACTGCAGTGATTTTAACAACAGTGGCAAAGGTGATAAAAAGGGGCACAACTCACTTAAATATTTCACTTAGCAACAGAATTGTTGGGGTTCATTCTGCTCATTAATGACCCTGTGATTCACTTAATGACGCAGCCATTCGCTTAACAACCATGGCAACAAAGTTGCAAAATCAGGCATGGCTCTCTTAACAACCGCCTTGCCTAGCAGCAGAAATACTGGTCCCAATTGTGGCCATAACTCCAGGAAGACCTGTATATATTTGCACTGCATTTTAAATCCACACATGTTTTAAGATATCAAATGGCACAGTAGCATTTCAGAAAGGGACAGGAAATTGTTTTGGTGGCTCAGTGGTTAGGGTACAGTACTGCAGGCCACTTCAGCTGACTGTTATCTGCAGTTCAGCGGTTCAACTCTCACCGGCTCAAGGTTGACTCACCTTCCATCCTTCCGAGGTGGGTGAAATGAGGACCCAGACTGTGAGGGCGATATACTGACTCTGTAAACCGCTTAGAGTGGGCTGAAAGCCCTATGAAGTGGTATATAAGTCGAACTGCTATTGCTATTGCTATTACTATTGTTGGATCTTCAAATGCGATTGGATTGTGGTTTATCATTACTGGGAGCTAACATTAAAGCATAATTGGAATTCCACATCCAAGTTTCCTATCCCCAAATTAAGGGGATAAGAATAAAGGGGATGGATATAAGCATATTTTTTTTTGCTTCCAGAATGTGCTATTCCCTCAGCCTTCAGAAACAGCCACTCTTACCTTCTCCCAGCTTCTGCCAACCTAGCAGTTTAAAAGCATGTAAAAATGCAAGTAGAAAAATAGGAACCACCTTTGGTGGGAAGCGAACAGCGTTCCGTGCGCCTTTGGCATTGAGTCATGCCAGTCACATGACCACGGAGACGTCTTCGGACAGCGCTGACTCTTTGAGATGGAAGGATAAACTCTTCTTCCAACCACCAATCCCAAGTGCATCCCACGGTTTTGCATTTCGCCTTCTAAAACGACAGGTTGAAAGAATAGAACGGTCGCCAAAAAAAAAAATGCCCACTTTTCCTGTAAAATCCCCTCGCCCTTCCCTCAATAGCCCGGGCACCGTTCCTAACCAACGGAGATAGATTTAAGAGAACCATTCTTCATCCATCAGGAAATAAAATCATAACAAGTGGTTTTAATTGCTAATGCACTTGCCTTAACAGGGCAATTGGAGGCAATTGTGTTATCAATAATTACTGAGATATGGTGAAGGAAGGGAGCGAAGCTTGGCTGTTCCATCCAAATGGAGATGCAGTAATTGTCTGCTCTGTCCAATTGTAAAGTATAATGTTTTCTGAAGGTTGAGGTTTATGAGAGCAGTTCATTATGCCTGCCAAGCAGTGTTTTAGTCCGCTATTGTTTCTCTTCCAAGTGGATAGCAAGTGCAGGAGGCTGCAATTGGGCTCCAGGGAGCCCATCTCTACTACTTGGTTAACCTTGTGACATCCCGCTAAAAAGCACCAGCATCGTTTTTGGGACATACATAATACATGAACAACTCTGATTGTTTAGCATTGATCAGCACTTGAATAAATTGAGCCACTGTCATACAGCGGGGGAGACTGGGATTTGTTTTATTTTATTTCATTTTATTTCATTTTATTTTATTTAAATATTCCCCTTGTAGTGGATCAAGTGGCTTAGCGCTTTCTTCTGAAACAGAAAGTCAATTTAAATGGTGGCAACATTCCCCTTACAAAAGAGGAGAAAAATGTTGGGGAGCCCGATTGTTTTGACGGTACGCAACATTCCATTTTCCTTCCTAGATGAGTCTGCCGGTATGGATTTGTTTTCAGACTTCTTGTCTTTGGCGTTGTCAGATATGTCTATCTTTGCATTTTTTTTCTCTCTCTCCTTGGCACTGAAACCCAGGCAGGCTCTCTAGGAAGATAATTGGATGGTGTGTCAACAGGCAAACCAATATAATTTGCCTGCTTTAGTGCTCGACAGGAGATAACGTTAAGAATTCCAGCCTTGACTCTAACCCCCCCCCACACCAAAAAAAGGATGCATGCATGTATTGCGAGAGATGGATGGATGAATAGCATAGATGATAGATAAGATAGATAGATGATAGATAGATGGAGATAGATAGATGGAGATAGATAGATGGATGGATGGATGGATGGATGGATGGATGGACGGACGGACAGATAGACAGACAGATAGATGATAAATAGATGGAGATAGATAGATAGATAGATAGATAGATAGATAGATAGATAGATAGATAGATAGATAGATAGATAGATAGATAGATAATGGATATGATTCATGGATGGATGAGTATGATGGATGGATGGATGGATGGATGGATGGATGGATGGATGGATGGATAGATAGATAGATAGATAGATAGATAGATAGATAGATAGATAGATAGATAGATAATGGATTGATTCATAGATGGATGGATGGGTATGATGGATGGATGGATGATAGATAGATAGATAGATAGATAGATAGATAGATAGATAGATAGATAGATAGATAGATAGATAATGGATAGATATGATGCACAGATGGATGGATAGATAATAGATGGATGGATATCATGGATGGATGGATATCATGGATGGATGGATGGATGGATGGATGGATCGATGGATGGATGGATGGACGGACAGATAGACAGATAGATAGATAATCGGTGAATGGATAATGGATGGATAATAGATGGTTGGATATGATGGATGGATGGATGGATGGATGGATGGATGGATGGATGGATGGATGTGTAGGTAGGCAAGCAGGCAGGCAGGCAGGCAGGCAGGCAGGCAGGCAGGCAGGCAGGCAGGCAGGCAGGCAGATAGATAAAATATGGAGGGATATGATGGAGGGCGGGAGGGATAAACAGACAGACAGATGCATACCTTCTTATATAAAGATACATTCAAAAAACAACTAAAATCCTAAATCTAAGTGTAATAAATAATATTACAATAAATAATTGAAGAAATGTCACACTGTTTCAAAATAGAATGACCATGATTGTGTTGTTTTAGGGTGGTTTTTCCTCCCAAAGAACTGTACTTTTGACCAATAGACAAAATTGTGTTTGAGGTAGGTTTACTGTGTTTGAGATAGGTTTACTGGATCAGGTGGGTGAAAAAGCGATATTTATAGAAGGTGAAGGTTTGTTTGTTGCTTGGGTTTTTTATGATTATCAGATCCTAGTTTGATGCCTCTCTGTTGAATAAAAAGGGTTGTTGTAAATCAGATATCCTGCCTTCTCAGCTGGGTTTCCAATTAAATTCCAATAGGAATTCTAAAGGAATTCCAATTAATTCCTCGGATGTTTATGCTTCCCACATTGTGGAAGAAGAAGCATGGGAAAGAGGTCGGAGAGGAAAATCTCTGGATAGTGGTGCATCAATTCCCAAAATGTATTTCAAGAAAATTGGGCTTCTGAGCTGCACGATACACTGTTCCTTGAAGATTCTCTCCATCTCCCTCAAAAAGGAAAGGAAAGAAAAAAAGAAGAGAAAAGGAGGAAGTAAACTGGGTTTACTTCCTCCTTGAAGGATGAATTTAGCATCCTTGAAATACACGAACCAAGAGGGATATAATTTTGGCATTTCTTTGCACTGCATTAGGGACGTGGTGACTCAGTGGCTAAGACACTGCACTTGTCAATCAGAGGGTCGGCAGTTCAGCGGTTCGAATCCTTAGCGCCATGTAATGGAGTGAGTTCCCAGTACTTGTCCCAGTTTCTGCCAGCTTAGGAGTTCGAAAGTACGTAAAAGTGTGAGTAGAAAAATAGGAACCACCTTTGGTGGGAAGGTAACAGCGCTCCATGTGCCTTCAGCATTCAGTCATGCCAGCCACATGACCCTGGAGATGTCTTCAGACAGAACTGGCTCTTTGGCTTTGAAACAGAGATGAGCACTGCCCGCTAGAGTCGGGAACGACTAGCACATATGTGCGAGGGGAATCTTTACCTTTACCTTTACAGTTACTCTTGAATTTACTTGTTCTGTAATAATTGCCCAGAGGACTAAAATGAGGGGAGGCCTGCTTCTTATACAGATTTCCCTTCCTCAAGATGATAATTCAGCTTTTAGACCTTCCTTAATGTTCAGAGACAGTAGGCAACATTTGACTTTGAGAAAGGGTTTACCTACATAGATATTTTTTCCTTGGTACTGTTGGAAGAAATATCCATCTGGTTCAGTCCCAATCCGGGAGAAAGAGACTGGAAACATGGAGGCTGATTGGAAAGATGGTTTAATGATGAAGCAGAACCTCATGGGTGGTTCTGGTGCAGCTGACCATATGGAGTTGAAAGTCAGGGGTATTTATACCTTCTCTTGGGCTTTGCACTTGAGCTTCCTGTTCCTGTTCAAGAATATGTATTTTATTGGCTGTTATCAGACTCCCATGGGGCCATGTACCAATCCTAGGTATTTGTCTGAGCTACGTTTGGTTGAAGTTTGGTCTGCTGATGCAATGAAGGGACTCCGAGGTGGGTTGCCCCTGGTTTTATTACCGGTTAACAGTTCAATGTAAATTGTTCTTTTTCAGTGAACTGCGCACACATGTGCACTACTAAACAACATGCCGGCAACAGCAGCAGCAACTGGGGAACCAGTACAGGGACATGGCCAGTCTGGGTCGCTGCCAGTTCTGCAACCCAGACCAAAATTCTACTACTGGTTCGGCCAAACTGGGAGCAACCCACCTCTGAAGTGACTTGTTGGGCAATTCATATTGTGGCTGAGGGCTAACCCTACCTTTGTTGGATCTCGGGTGAGG
Source organism: Thamnophis elegans (assembly GCF_009769535.1). NCBI lineage: Eukaryota > Metazoa > Chordata > Lepidosauria > Squamata > Natricidae > Thamnophis > Thamnophis elegans. Next base: position 51,654,221 of record NC_045552.1, on the reverse strand, counting down.
GTATTTGCCAATGAATAGAGCTACCTATCCGTTTATCTCTTAAGCGCTGGCAACTGCTGTGGGCTATTAAGAAAAGGTGGTGGGCTGGTTTCCGAGAGCATGTTTCTCCATTTCTCATCCAGGGAAATATAATATTCCGCCTTTTGAACATTTCTCAAAATACTTCATTCTTTTAGGAGAGGGGCGGATGCTAACCTTCTGCAGTATGAATGCCTTTCATTTCAAGTCCATGTTGCATAGTCCGAATAAGGAGGAGGAGGCTTATCAGAAACACAGAACAAAAAGTGTGTCCTTGATTTGTAGTTTACGCACTTAGATACCTCTTCCTTGTCATATGGAAAATGGTTCCCCAGATGCTAGCTACTCCTGCCAAAGTGCTTAAGGGTCTCCACTATTTATGGCTCTTCCTAAGAGGTAAAGGAACTTTAATTCATTCTGGAGTTAGTTGGGAAGTTTGCAACCTCGTTACAGGGGGTCCTCGACTTACGAACAGTTCATTTAGTGATCGTTCAAAGTTACATCGGCACTGAAAAAAAAAGCGTGACTTATGATGGTCGATCCCCATGGTCATGGGATAAAAATTCAGATGCTCGGCAACTGACTCATATTTATGACGCATCGCAGCGTTCTGGGATCAGAACATGATCCCCTTTTGCAACCGTCTGACAAGCACAAGTCAACAGGGAAGCCAGGTTCACTTAACAACGGTGTCACCAATTTAACAACTGCAGTGATTCGTTTAACAAAGGTGGCGAGAAAAGTCACACAATGAGACAAAATATCCCTTAACAAATGGCTTCCTTAGCAACAGAAACCTTGGGCTCAATTGTGAGCATATGTCAAGGACTTCCTGTATTGTCTGTAACATCTTGGCTTTCATTTTCTTTACGCCAGAAGTCCTCCCCTGTTACAGGAGATATGTTCAGGGGTGGGATTCAGCCAGTTTGGGCGAACCCTGCTAATTATACATCTGGTTTGTCAAACTGATAGTTGCAAGGATTGGCTGGCCACGCCGACCATTTCCCTTCCCTTCTAAGGAATCTCCATGTGGCCCGTTTTGGATGGTAGGTAAGTGCCCGCGCGGAAGTTCTGGGTGGATGAAAAACGGGCCAACCAGAAGTTCTGGAAGTGTGGAAACAGGCCCATTTCCGGCCTCCAGATGGCCTCTGGAACCCGGGGGAGGCCATTATCATCCTCCCGGAGGCTCAAGCAAAGCCTCCAGAGCCTCGGGAGGGCAAAAATGTCTTCTCCCCCCCACCATGGTGCAGGGCCCACCATGGCCACAGCCACCCAGCAACCAGGGGAGAGAACCGGTTACTAAAATTTTTGAATCCCACCCCTGGATATGTTCATTGTCTACTTTTTCCCCTCAAGCTGCATTCTCGGAGCTCCTATTTAGAATTCTGATGCTTGGTCTTCTCCATGGTTTGGCCATTGGCCAAACGGGTGATCCAGCTAGGCAAAACCAAGCGATTGGGAGGGGTGGAAAAACTTCAATACCATCCCTCATGTTGTAATTCCTAGCCTGAGCAAATATGCACGGTTTCGATATCCTGACTATAATTCTTGACTTTCTTCACAAACTTTTTTTTGTCTTTTTTTTTTCTTTTGGGGAGGATACTGTTGATTATTAGTGTTCCAAATGGGCTTGGGAAAACGTTGTGACACATGATAATGGCAGCAATTTCTGCAATTCAGTCATTTTCAGTCGGTGATGAAAGGTTAAATTGTTTTCGACTCAGATGCTTCCAGAGTTTGCTTCACAGCCTGCTAAAAAGATTGCAGTCCTCTAAATATGCATTTCTTGTCCCCTGTGCTATTTTGTGCTTTGATGATTTTTTTTTTGGGGGGGGGGTGCGTAGGGAAAGATGGAAGAGAGAGACAAATTGTCAGCCCAATAGCTTTAATTGTGTCCAATGTCGGTGGTCCCGAGCTTATTTTTTTTCTTCTGCTGTTTTTTCTCAAACAATGAACAACCTCTTTGCAGTTGAAAGGTGTCAGTGGCATTTTTCAGAAAAGGAACAAAGAACATTAGTTTTTTTTCCTGATTTAGCTTTCAATTTAAAATGTTCTCTATATATGACAGACTCCATGCACTGCAGACCGAAACAGCTTAATTATTATTATTATTTTTAATTTTTTGCTTATGGAACTTAGGGAGTTATAGTTCTTTGAGAGAAAGCATATTAAATTCTGAATCTTTTATGATAAGTTAAAGGTAAAGATTCCCCTCGCACATATGTACTAGTCGTTCCCGACTCTAGAGGGCAGTGCTCATCTCTATTTCAAAGGCGAAGAGCCAGCATTGTCCGAAGATGTCTCCGTGGTCATGTGGCCGGCATGACTTAATGCTGAAGGCGCACAGAACACTGTTACTTCCCACCAAAGGCGGTTCCTGTTTTTCTACTTGCATTTTTACATGCTTTCGAATGCTAGGTTGGCAGAAGCTGGGACAAGTAACGGGAGCTCACTCCGTTAAGTGGCGCTAGGGATTCGAACAGCCAAACTGCCAACCTTTCTGATAGACAAACTCAGCATCTTAGCCACTGAGCCACCGCATCCCTTTTATGATACCAGACTATAATTCCCGTGCTCTTCGAGGGAAAGCTGTGGCGACTGCTCTATTATTCTCACTGTTCTTATTATGAAATTCAGGCAAGCTGGTGGGATAGCTACTGTATACGTAAAGTCTGCCAATTTATCAGCGTTTCAGGAATGAGAACAATATCCTTCATGATTGCCAAAAGGTGGAGAACCCATGTTGCAAACTCTCATGCTCATTTACCCTATTGATTCAGATCATGGTTAGTGAGGATTCTAAGGTTTTGAATGAACATTCATTCATGTTAACGAGAAATGCAATCGCGGATGTGTTTCCAATTAATTTGTGGGAGGCCCAGTGTGACTTTGGCTCAGAATGCCTTTGAAGTCCCTTTGTAAGGAGAATCAAACTTGTAGCATTTTGACGATTTATTTATCTAAAGCATAAGAACAGTTGTAGGAATTGGGTATGGCCAGTCTAGAGAAAAAAGAAATGACTAAGGGTGATATGACAGCAGCATCCCACTATTTGAGGGTCTAACACAAGAGGACATCAAACTCTTCTGCAAAGCACCAGAAGGCAAGAGAAGAAACAATGGATGGAAACTAGTCAAGGAGATAAGCAACCTGGAATTAAGGTGAGGACAATTAACTAATGGAACAGCTTGTCTTCAAGAGATTGTAGGTGCTGGAGGTTTTTAAGAAAAGACTGTTCAGCCATCTGTCTGAAATGGTGGTATAGGGCCTCCAGCTTTAGCCTGATTCTATCTGAATTGAGGGATTACAGATCAATCTACCTAAGTACGTACCTACTTCTATCTATCTATCTATCTATCTATCTATCTATCTATCTATCTATCTATCTATCTATCTATCTATCTTTCTTTCTTTCTTTCTTTCTTTCTTCCATCCATCCTTCCATCCATCTTTTTCTATCTATCATCTCTCTCTCTCTCTCTCGCTCTCATATGTATCTATCTGTCTATCTTCTTCTATCTACCTAGCTACCTATCTACCAACCTACCTAACTACCTACCTGTGTATCTACCTACCTACCCACCTCTACCTACCTACCTACCTACCTTTCTTTCTTTCTTTCTTTCTTTCTTTCTCTCTTTATATCATCTATCTATCTATCTATCTATCTATCTATCTATCTATCTATCTTTCTTTCTATCATCTATCTTTCTTTCTTTCTATCTATCTATCTATCTATCTATCCATCCATCCATCCATCCATCCATCCATCTATCTTCTTCTATCATCTCTCTCTCTCTCTCTCTCTCTCTCTCTCTCTCTCTCTCATATATCTATCTATCTGTCTATCTTCTTCTATCTACCTATCTGTCTATCTTCCTATCTACCTATCTACCTATCTACCTACCTACCTACCTACCTACCTACCTACCTACCTACCTACCTGTGTATCTACCTACCTACCTACCTATCTATCATATCTATCATTTTGCTTTTGGTAAATTGAAGTCAGTGTTGAAACATCTCTGCTGTTTTCTTGACAAACTTTTCAGAAGTGGTTTGCCATTGCCTTCTTCCTAGGGCTGAGAAAGATTTACTGGTGGACATTCATCCAGCTGGCTTTGTCTCTAAGGCAGGACTGGAACTCATTGTCTCTTAGTTTCTAGTCTGATGCCTTAGGCACTAAGCCAAACTTAACTCTATCTTGCTGCACATGTTATATGAGTGCATGGTGAAGAGATTGCAGAATCGTAAAAAAGGGAGTTTATTGGCTGCAGATATTGTGAAAAGAAATCTTTAATTAACACCATCCATATGCCGATTATTCAGGTGTTATGACTTTTAGCGGTGGAAGTATAGAAGATTTTCATAGCTAAAATAAATCCAAGGTTCTGTCTTTATTATGAATTAGAACAAAAGCAGTGTCTGAATTGGAAATATGTGACCTGTGAGTACGGAACTTGTGTTTTATTTCTTTACACACCCGCAAAGAAAGGACGGAAAACCATTTGCACTGGCCGTATTTGACACCAAATTATTCTTTGCTGCTCTTTGCGTGGTTTTGAAAGTGTGTTTAACCACATCAGGGTGGAGGGATAGTAGAAGAACTATATTAAAAAGGCAATAATGTGGTTGCTCTCTTGACATTCTTTTGTGGAAGTGTGCACCCCCATTTGCTAGGTCAATAGTGGCTCCCTTCATATAGTGTGAGGAATTAATGAAGTGTTAAAAGCCCCTGGATTAATCCATATGGGTACAAGTTTAAAGGAGCTCTTATGCTGAAGGCATTAAATGACGGAGCAAATTCTTCTGAACTTCAGCTCCTTGGATGCCCAGCTGGGTCAGTAAAAAGTGAATCCTGGTGGATTCCATTATTATGGTTGTTATTTTAATTACCGTCCCTTTTATTATGTTAGTGAACTGACCAGGTTTGTTGTCGAAGGATCTTGAGTGCTCCTTGTGATGAGAGCACAAGAGCCATTGCTATTCTTCCTCCTTTTCCTTCGACTCCTCCACACCACCAATTGTTCTGTCTTCAAGCCACCCACATGATTTTGCCACACGTACTTCCTTCCACCTGCTCTCTCCTGCTGTCTTCTCCCTCCTTCTCCCTCCTGCCTGGGTAGCCTGCTGTTTTTCCTCCCAGCCTCCTCCTCCATGCAGGGGTTCCTGCTGAGTGTTCTTCATTTCCCCCACCCCTCCTTTTATTGTTTGCATGCATCCAACACTTTTTTAATTTGCCAAGTTTGTAACTAGGCTGCTCTTTCTTTCTTTCTTTCTTTCTTTCTTTTCTTCCTTCCTTGCTTTTCCATTTCCTTCTTTCTTTCTTTCTTTCTCTCCCTCTCTTCTTTTTTCCCTTCATTCCTTCTTTCTTTCTCTCCCTCTCTTCCTTTTTTCTTTATCCTCCCTCCTTTTCTTTTTCTTTCTTTTTTCTTTCCTTCCTTCCTTTTCCATTTCTTTCTTTATTTCTTTCTTTATTTCTTTCTTTCTCTTTTCTTTCTCTCCCTCTTCTTTTTCCCTTTATTCCTTCTTTCCCTCCCTCTCTTCCTTTTTTCTTTATCCTCCCTACTTTTCTTTCTTTCTTTTTTCTTTCCTTCCTTCCTTTTCCATTTCCTTCCTTCTTTCTTTCTTTTTCTCCCTCTCTTCTTTTTTCCCTTCATTCCTTCTTTCTTTCTTTCCCTCTCTTCCTTTTTCCCTTCATTCCTTCTTTCTTTCTCTCCCTCTCTTCCTTTTTTCTTTATCCTCCCTCCTTTTCTTTCTTTTTTCTTTCCTTCTTTCCCTTTCCCTTTTCTTCCTTACTTCTTTCTATCTATCTCTCCTTTCCCTTTCCTTCCTCTTTCTTCTTCTCCCTCTCTTCATTTATTTATCCTCCCTCCCTCTCTTCCTTTTTTTCTTTATCCTCTCTCCCTCCTTTACTTACTTTCTATCTTTCCTTTCTTCATCCCTCCCTCCCTCCCTTCTTTCTCTCTCTCTCTCTTTTCTTTCTTTCTTTCTCTCACTTTCTGTCTTTATCTTTCCCTTTCTTTCTCTCTCTCTTTCCCTTTCCTCCTTTATTTCCTTCTTTCTTTCCTTCCCTCTCTTCCTTTTTCTCCCTCCCTTCCTTCCTTCCTGTATTGTGTTGCCACTAACCATGTCTTACTAACCCTGTTTGGAGACCACCTAACCATGCATCAAAATAGTCTGGTCCTGGTTATGGCTGGGCACCAGGACAAACCCTTTACCAGCCAAAGAGACAATCACGTGCCTTGTTCCAGATTCACATGATGCTTTACATCACCCAGAGCAGCTTCTCTGAGCACCAGGCCTGTTTCACTCATTTGACTAAAGAGGGATTATGGAAGCTCTGCTTTCAATTGAGCTCTCTTTCTGCTATATTTGGTAAGGCAGAGATCATTGTGGGCTTTGGGAATGTGAGACTTAAGCCCTCTGCTAACCTTAAACATCCTGATCTGGGTTTAAATCATTTGAATACGTTTAATTATCTCAACACTCCACCTACTTAGCAAGTCAGCATGTTTGTTCCCCAGGATGAACTGAGGCTATTATTTAAAATGACTCTGAGGCGTCTTTGCCCTACTCTATTTTACAGGCACGCACCGTCACACAATGGGCAATTTTGAAAGCCTTAAAGATGAATATATACATGGCGTTTGTAGCTCCTTGATCACGGGGCTCTGGCTTGTCAGTTCGGCAATTGTCCCTTGTAATTAAAATCTAATACTGCTTTCCCAGAAATTTTGCTTACAGTTTGCTCTTTCTTGAATGGTACATTTTTCCTGTTTTCATCTGAAGCACTTAACTTTCAAGTATAGTGAGGCTGTGAATTTGCTTACAGCCTGTTAAGAGAGGGAGAGGGAGGGGGCGGGAGAGAAGGAGGGAGGGAGAGGGAGGGAGGAAGAGAGAGTGAAGGAGGGAGAGAGAAGGAGGGAGGGAAGGAGAGAGTATTTTCTTCTTTTTTTGGCTTTCAATTCCTGTAAAATTCAGAGTGCAAATCAATCATCTGAGTGAAGTATATAAATGGGAATCTTTCTAATAGTTTATGATTAATTGTCTACCTGGCGAATATGGAAAGTCAGGGAGGAGAGAAGCTCCTTCCCTAACAGTTCATGCAAAATGTTCTGCTGATGGAATTTGTGAAGGACCCCCCCCCCCTCAAAAAAAGAAATATATACTCCTAGAGAAAAGAAAAGTAGAATGATTGAAGATTCATAGTATCTGTCTCAGTTATGGTCATATCATATGAGGGAACTCACTGGGGAAGGCAATTATGCTTGGAAGAGTTAGCCATAAAAGGGAAACCAAGCCACCAAAGAACATGGTGGCTGGATGTTGTGGCCTGCCAGCAGCCAGAGGAACTGGCAGCAGTTTAGGACAGTGAGGAGGTTGAGGAGGAACATGGTCCAGTCCTGGAGTGTGGGAAAGGCTCTGATGAGGGCTCTGTGTTGGAGGCAGAGAGGGGGCCAGAGCCATCTGACAGTTATCAGCTGCCTTCAGAGTCGGTCATCAGTGAGGCAGAAGAACACCTGGAGCCTGTTCCCAGTGTGCGCATGCACAGAGCTGCCAGGAGAAGGGAACAGTTAAGGAACAAGGGCTGACTTGGGAGTAAAGGCACAGGTGGACGGTGAATGGCCCCTCCCATAGGGAATAAAGAGGAGCGAAAGGTGAGGGGAGTTTGCAGGAGACAATTAGTTCCATTCATTAGGGTGAAGATCTGTTCCTGACTTTTTGCCAAATATTGTCTGCTACAGCATGGCGTTTGGAAGATATCGGCCTGGCAGCTCTCCAAGCCTGATAAACGTCTGTAGTTGTGAAATCTCTTGAGAGACATTTGGCCGGGATTTTTGCTGGAGAGGAATTCCCTTTAAACTAAATAAAAGGGTTTTTTTAAATCAAGATGAGGAGTCGGCTTCATGACTCTTGGGAAATCTGGATCAGAACACTAGACACCCTCAAAACTGACAGCACCCAGAGCATAGAACAACTCAAAGAATTAGTGCAAGTTCAGAAGTTGTGGGAGAGACCTGCCCTACTGAATCACCAAGACTCAGACTTGACTGGATGGATAAATATGATCATCATGGTACTGAATTCTAGGGATAACATGGTGGCTGATAAGTCTGAACTGGAGGATGAACACGTTCAGAGCTTACCATGTTGAAAGAATCTAGTGTGTAAGTCATGCATGATCAAATATGACTGTTCCATCACCTGCTATATTATGAGTGGACATGTATATGCAGTATCCCAGCTATCAAAGACTTCTCAAGTTTTGTTTAGCCATCAACTCTAGGCCCTCTTTAGGCTTCCATATTTAAAATTCCTCCTTGGAAGAATAGTCCACTGGGATCTGAATAACACAGATTATCCTATTTCTTTCTGGGCTCTAATGTATTCATTGTGAGTTGAGCTGCTAAGTTTATAGTTAAGGCAGTTCACCCTAAAAACTTGTTGTATTGAACAGGTTGGGTACCATGTAAAGGTGATGTATTGATCTGAATGCTGATTTAACACAAATGTGTTTTATTACTGCCTTTTCTTTTATCTATTTTATCCCGGAGACATTGTTTTTGTGTTACGGTGGTGGCCCTACATATCTATAGAGATTTCCAGTCATACAAGGTCATGGTTGTCCCAAAAGTGCTTTTTCAAGAGGCAACTGGACTTTCTGGTTTTTATTTGAAGACGTTTTGCTTCTGGATGGTGGGGAATGGAAGGATTTATATCCCTTGCAGAAAGCTCTTCATTTGCATCCTTTTAGAGAGTCGTTGAGGCCACTTGGAGGTTTATCTCTGTCCTCAGGGGTCACCTGAACAGTGCAACTGGATGCTGAGCCATCTTGGAACTGCTGAAAGCACTGTGTTGTAGACTGGAGAGATGATGATGTCATATCCCTCTCCCTCTGTTTAGAGGAAACAAGAAAGTCCAGTTGCCTTTTGCAAAAGCACCTTTGGTCACTATACAGTTTGCATAAATGTTGAACAATGGAATCATCAGATACACCTTTGACTCCTTTCTGAATTAGATATTTGCAGGGATGTTTACAAATAGCATATCTAACCTGTTTTACTGTGCTAATTAAGATATTGCAGTAACTGTGTTAGTGCAAAATCTTAATTAAACAAAGTCAACTCTCTTCTATGGGTAAATGAAGCAATGTCCTCCGGAACTTTTCTCTAGGGATGGAGTCAAAAGGTGTTTAATTATGTGCATCTTATTTATATAATTTGTTTGGAAATACTCTCTTGCATGCAATACTTCCTCTTGAGACAATCTGAAGACAGGCTCAATGAGAAAAGGTGTGCAGAGATGGTATTCAGCAGGTCCTGACCAGTTGTGGAAAACTGGTAGCAGAAATTTTGAGTAGTTTGGAGAACCGGTAAATGCCACCTCTAGCTGGCCCCGCCCTCATCTATTCTCTGCCTCCCAAGTCAGGAGGAAATGGGGATTCTACAGTATCCTTCTCCTGCCACACCCACCAAGCCACGCCCACCAAACCATGCCATGCCCACAGAACTGGTAGTAATTTTTTTTAATCCCACCACTGATGTGCACCATTAAATGTAGGATGTATATTGTTCTTTTTTAATACAGTTTAGGTCCATTAATAGCCCTCTCCCTCCTTTTCTCCTTCTATTTATTTTTACAGTACTTATAACTTATAACTCCTTCCAGTCCCATAGGGCTGGTAGTGAACAACATTTCCAAAAATGAAAACCAAAACATAATAAGTCCACACAGACACCACACTTGATTTTCACCCTGAGGCCAAAAGGCAAAAAAATCAATTAGAACAATAACAAGTTAAAAAACACATAATCATAAAAAGCAAAGCCATTGCTCAAATAAAAAAAAAATTATATCAAGCACTTGCAGTCTCTCAGTTGGGACCAAAACCATGTTGAAATAAAACAATTGTAATTGTTAATTGTTTAATTTCTAGTTTCTGGAATTGCAGAAAAGGGATGACTATATTTATTTCTGGAACATAATCTAAGATGATTTGGGACCTGCTGCGCCAAACACCTGCCATCTCATCTGTATTCCCCAGATTTATAAGGAAAGGGAGATTTTTAAGAGCTGTGGTGGCGCAGCTGTCAGAATGCTGTACTGCAGGCTACTTCTGCTGGCTGCCTGCAATTAGGCAGTATGAATCTCACCAGGCTCAAAGTTGACTCCACCCTCCATGCTTCCAAGGTGGGTAAAATGAGGACCCAGATTGTTGGGGGCAATAGGCTGACTCTGTAAACTGCTTAGAGAGGGCTGGAAAGCACTATGAAGCGGTATATAAATCTAAGTGCTATTGCTATTAACAGGAGCTGTCTCAATGAGCAAGTTAAGATGGATAAGTGGCTTTCTGGTAGATTATTGCTTGGTGTATCCCATTTTTGGACTTTTTAGAGACTTAATGGCAAAAGCACTCTGTATGGTGCTTAAGAGATAATAGGCAATGAACACACTAACTGTAATCAGGGACATGCAGTCACTAGAGGCAGTGGAGGCGTGGCCTCACCAGTCATGAGGAAAAGGAAAGAATTTTTTTAAAAATAATTAAAGCCAAGGTAGTTGCTACCAGATTCACAGTGACTTGGAACAGTGCTTAGTGTTAACTATAGGAGGAGGCCAGAGAAATAGGGGCCTCCTGTGCATAAGCAATTTTTCACCTTTTAAGAGTTAAGCAAGGGTTAACAAGCAAAAAAATTTGTATGCAAAGGAGGCACGTGGTTCTCTTGCCTCCTGTAGAGGGCATTTTTAGAGGCTTTTTAGAGTTCTCTGGGAGCAACTAGCTCAGTCTGACTCAGAGCTCTGGCCTTTCATGAGGGGAGGGCAGGGCAGGCAGAAGCAGAGTCGGAATCATCTCTGAAACAGCTGGAAAAGGTGCGTGTGTGGGGAGGGGGAAGGAATTCAAAAAGTTTGATCGGAAGGCAGCAGGGGAAGGGGGGGTTATGGCAGAGGAGCTGCTTTCAAGCCTTTGGAAAATATATCCAATCCAACTTCTGTGTTTGTGTTTGAGAGTGAGTGAGTGAGTGAGAGAGGGATCCAATTTCTCTCTGTGTGTGTGTCTGTTTGAGAGAGGGGGGAGGGAGGGAGAGAGGGAGGAAAGAGGGGGAGGGAGAAGAAAAAAAAATGGGAAAACTTATTTTGCAAGGGGGAAAAATGCTGTCGCTTTAAATCGGAACTGAGCATGCCTGGCTGTGGAATTCTGGGAGTTGAAGTCCACAAGTCTAAAAAGTGCCTCACCATCCATAAAGCTGACTGCACGTCACTGACTGTAATATTGTCAGGCACAAAAGACCAAGACCATTCGTTAAATTCCAATTAAACTGATTTATTGTTCATGCTTATGCACAGGAATCTAGTCAACTAATGGTCAGCACTAGTTAACAGAATTCAAGAGGAGTGGGACTTAGTCCATTTGTGACTACATAATGATTCTTGGCTGGTTCCTCTCTTGACTCCACCCTTAGGCTCTGTCACACCTTCTATAAGTATACTTTAAAAATTCTAAATTTCTGAGATTGTTCCACCAATAATTTTGCTGCCAATCATTTGGCCTCCAATTTCTATTTCCACCTTTATTCTGATTGCCGGTGAATGTGTACAATTGCAGGTGTACCTTTTTGCATTTAATTAGAATTCACCCCGACGGTCTGGGCCATGCCGGAAGAACATGATAAATCACATATCACACACAAAGTGTTACTCATGCAGGTGTACATCACCAAAGGATAAAGAGTTCATTTGCCCAGCAGTCCAATGGTAGATTTCCCGTTCTAAATGAGCAAAGAAACCATTGTGCTGATACTTTCTACTTAAGTAATTTGTGTTTTTGGAATCCTTCCTCCTTTGGGAGTTTGCAGCTTAGTCTTTTAAAAAGGCTTTAGAAAAATGGATTTGTTAAGGCCCCTTTTGAATAATGGAGATTTATGGAAAAAGCTGGTTTACTATCTCCTATCGCTTCCTCCATATTGATAGGGAGGTCACGGTTAGTGATTGCACAGTAAGCAATCAACAAAAGGCCAAAGTTCTCAGTATCTATATTTTAAATGCATTCCACTTTGTTTTCACATCTTAGATTTATCACTGAAGGTTTCAGGGTATATTATGATAGCATACCCTTCAGATATATCTTTCTTCTCTGATGAAGCTTAGTTGTAATCCCTCAGACCTGGTAATTATATAATGTGAAATTCACATTCTAAAGGTCATTGATAAATCTCAGAAGAATAAAATTGAGAAGACCTTCAAGATCACCTGGAGAAAAATAGCTGGCATCCAGATTTTTCTTTTTACTAAGAAATGCCATTCTTGTTAGAATCTTACAGAAAAGCTATTTTATTTCCTCGCTTTTAATTGTAGAATATAGTTGTCTTACGGTGACTTATAAGGGCTTCTCAGTGTGTTGGCTGTCACCCACATGGAGATTGTTAAATATTCAAATAAAGGTCACTTAAGAAAATTGATCAGGCCTGAGTAGGCAGAATGGAAGCATGATCAGAATTAATATTTGCTTAGGTCTACAGTGGATCAGGATTTGCTAGGAGCGAGTTTTGAGAGATGGTTAAACCCATGGGTGTTGCCATTTGTCAAAACAGCTTGCCAATCATAGCACTGCTGTGTTTGGTAAATGACTTTCTTCTGGCTGGTAAAACTTGACATATGACTCGGAGTTCTTGAGGCAATGCGATGTTACCGTAGCATTTAATTAATTTAAATCCTAAATGGAAAGGGTTTTGTGGGGTGGTAAAAGAAAGTTACAGAAGATCAATCTGTGATTTATACTGATAAAAACAAGCTGGAGCTTAAATCAAGACCGTATGATAGATATGAATATTGAAGTAAGGGGTAGAATTATTCCTTACCCAATTTCATTGAAATGAAGTAAAAAAAAAAATAGCCGAAAGGAAAATGGCACAAATTATTTTAGTTTAAGACGTTTTACTGTAAGACTTTCTGAAATATGTTAATATTTACAATTTATGCAAGGTGCTGGGTTGGCTCAGCACTTAAGACCATGGGCTTGTCAGCTGGAATATTGGCATTCCAGGTTCGAGACCCCAGTGCCATGCAACGGGGTGAGCTCCCATCCTCACTCCGTTTCCTGCCAAACTGGCATTTCGAAAGCATGCAACTGTGAGTAGATAAATAGATACCACTTTGGTGGGAAGGTAACGGTGCTCTGTGATGTCATGCTGACCACTGTGAAAGCCGAGGTGGCGCAGTGGTTAGAGTGAGATACTGCAGGCTACTTTAGCTGACTGCTAGTTCGGCAGTTCGGCAGTTCAAATCTCACCGGCTCAGGGTTGATTCAGCCTTCCATCCTTCCGAGGTGGGTAAAATGAGGACCTGGATTGTTGGGGGCAATATGCTGACTCTGTAAACTGCTTAGAGAGTGCTGAAAGCCCTATGAAGTGGTATATAAGTCTAACCACTATTGCTATTGCTAAAATATCTTCAGACAGCGCTGGCTCAGTGGCTTTGAAACAGAATGAGCACCACCCCTAAAGTCAACAATGACTAGCAGAGTAAAATCTGCAGGGACTCCTTTACTAATAGTTTACCTAAAGTTTATGCATAGGCAAAGAATATTTAAGAGGCTCTGAACTGTGTTAAGGAACTTTAGGAAGTCAGTCCTTCAACCTGCAATTTGCTTTTTTTTAAAAAAGTTTAAAATGCGACGAGGCAAAACTTGCCTACTCCAATGGCATTTTTATTTCACCTTTGTGTTAGCAGAAATTTTCCAGACACACAATTGGAGTGCTCAACTCTAAATTTCCTTCATGCAAACGCCTCACATTGAAATGCCAAACATTGTATCTGTCATTAGTGTAAATGGGGCCATTTGATTGTAGCAGTTAATTTAATACTTGTTAGCAATTTATTCAGTGCAGTTAAAGATGCACAGAATTAATTCTCCGGAGCACTTATATTTGGTAGGATTTGCTGTAATGCACATTGAATTCTGATTTTTATGCATACGGTAATTTAATAGTCAATACTTTGGGCATAAATGCATAATATCAGTTATTAGCACGTTGAAGCAGTTTAAACACTGCAGACACCAACATGATTTGGAGGATATGAACACTTAACTGTAGTTCAATTAAAAATGGTTAAGATCATTTTATTTTCTTATTCCCCCCCCCCCGCTTAATCCTAGTAGCTGTCTGATTTATCATGCTTATTCTGATCTATCATATCACCAACCTATAGTGAAAGCTATGTTGAAGACATAGTAGTAAAATATAGTAAACTGAGTGGGAAGTATGCATCGTAGCCAAAATTAACTTTCAAAAGTAGGTTGTTTCCCCTCTCTTCCTTCTGAGATGCTGTCACACAATCTACTCTCTAAGTCAACCCAGCCTAGTTATATTATTTGATTATATTGCTCAGTTGGCTTAGAATAATGTGTGAATGCAGTAATTATGATTTGAAAGCTGTTTTCATGGCTTAATGTAACATACAAGCCAGGCCCCTAGGAGATATTCAATAAATAATTATTAAAATGACTAATGACTCAGCATATGCCATTTCTTCTTGGGAAAGAGAATCTAATTCCAAGTAACATAATTAGGAAAGAACTTTGCTGAACTATTTGGGATCAGTATGTCTTTATTCATGAAGAACAATCTGCAACATGTCTTTACCATAAGGAGGCATTGGGGGATTTTAGCCTGCTTCTGGTCCATTTTTAAACACAATCGTTCCTTTTCCAGCTTGCCCCCCAAAAAAATGTTTTCCCATTCTGTTTCAGTTTTTAAAGAGTCATCCTGCTGATGGACAAATAAATGGACATAGTCCTGAGCCCTTTTCTGTATTTGTGTCCAACATTCTGTTGACTTGGAAAGAATTTAAAACAGACACTGTCAATAGTTCATATCAAAGTCAATTCAATTACAATATCAACAGCTGTACGTCCACATTACCAACAAAACAATTATTGAAATTATTGATTAACCACTTGGTAATGTTCCTTGCCAGAGGAATATTAGCAGTATAATAGCCAGGAAAGGAAGCATTTCCATTAGCTGACAGATATCCCAGATTCATTCTAGCTGGTTATGATAGGCACCAAATTATAATGGGGGCCATTTCTCTATTCTTTAACATGTTTTGCTTTCATTGAGCCCAGATAAAAAGTACTTGCTATACATGTGCATATGGCAATATTATTACATGAAAGAAGAATTTGCAGAAGTCTAATGCATCGATGTTAAAGATAAAATGATTATGAATGCAACTTAAAAGAACTGTAATACAAAAAACATAATCAAACCAAACATATTTTTATTAGTTGTAGTCTGTCATATTAGAATGTACAGACAGACAGACAGACAGACAGACAGACAGACAGACAGATAGATAGATAGATAGATAGGTTGATAGATGATAGGTAGCTAGATAGCAAATAGATAGATAGATGATAGATAGATAGATAGATAGATAGATAGATAGATAGATAGATAGATAGATAGATAGATTGCAGATAGACGATAGATAGATAGATAGATAGATAGATAGATAGATAGATAGATAGATAGATAGATGACACGTAGCTAGATAGCAGATAGATAGACAGACAGACAGATAAATCGATAGATAGATGATAGGTAGCTAGATAGTAGATAGATCGATAGATCGATAGATCGATAGATCGATAGATCGATAGATCGATAGATCGATAGATCGATAGATCGATAGATCGATAGATCGATCGATAGATAGATAGATAGATAAATAGATAGATAGATAGATATAGATGATAGGTAGCTAAATAGCAGATAGATAGATAGATAGATAGATAGATAGATAGATAGATAGATAGATAGATAGATAGATGATAGATAGATAGATAGATAGATAGATAGATAGATAGATAGATAGATAGATAGATAGATAGATATTCTTATTCCATTCAGCAAGATTGTTCTGTAAATGGTTTAAAGTTAAGTAATTAATAGAACAATTAATGGCTCTGTTTCTTCTGCGGCAAACATTCAGGGTTTTCCCCCCTTATTTGCAGCTATTTACATACTATATTTTCTATTGGTTTTTAGAATCCATGCAAAAGAAGATAGTTTTGGGTGGCAAATTGTATATATATTTTAACATAAAAATAATACCAGTAGCTCAGATCCAAGTATGTTTTGCCTGTTAATGTGTCTTCTGTGTTTGTTTAAAGGCAGTCCGTCTGCCAATATTGTTCAGAGGATCTCAAGAGAATAGATGCTTTATGTGGTTGCCAAGTAGCATCTCTTTGATTAAACACATCAATTAATTCTGCGGTAATGTAAAGAATGAGACACTTCTCACTTTAACCCTATTTAACATAGTAAGCATATTTTAGATATGGCTTGTTTTGCATCAGGGGAAATAAATGCACTGCTCATTTCAGTTGAAGATTGGACACGGAGTGGCCATGATTAATTTGGAATTTATATATTTCCTAGTCAGAATTGATAGATTCTTAAATGTAGAGAACAGAAAACTTTTACACAATCAGGAAACTTGAATTGGTATTAGGCAGCTTCACAGCACTAATCTAGCAAGATCCCAAATGAATCAGGGAGTGGATTTAAATTCACTTCAGTTCATGTAACTATGTCAATTCCAAGTCTTGGTGTGGAACACTGACTCAAAAAATATTCAACAATGACTAAAAGTGTATGTGCTAAAAAGATTGAGCTTTTGCACATGTAGTTTTATTGAATCAATCCAACCTTTGCATTTAATGGATTCTAAAGCATGAAGTCAGGAGACGCGATGGCTCAGTGGCTAAGATGCTGAGCTTGTCGATCAGAAAGGTCAGCAGTTTGGCGGTTTGAATCCCTAGCACCGCGTAACAGGGAGAGCTCCCATTACTTGTCCCAGCTTCTGCCAACCTAGCAGTTCATAAGCACGTAAAAAATCCAAGTAGAAAAATAGGAACCACCTTTGGTGGGAAGGTAACAGCATTCTGTGCACCTTCAGCATTTAGTCATGTCAGCCACATGACCATGGAGACGTCTTTAGACAGCGCTGGCTCTTCGCCTTTGAAACTGAGATGAGTACTGCCCCCTAGAGTCAGAAACAACTAGCACATATGTGCAAGGGGAATCTTTACCTTTACCTTAAAGCATGAAATCAGATCTTCGGAATAAAAAGTTTTGCAGATTCCTTACCCCCCCCCACCCAGTGTTTTAACTTTGACTAAAATGGATGAGAAATCTGTCCCTCTGTTTGTATATCTTTTGGGTTCTTTCTCCAGATTCATTCATAGTTTTAGTAATAGTAACAACAACACCAGTAATACTTTCACTTTTCATGGTTCAAACATAACGCTAATTGGATTTGTCGTAGTTAACTTGATATCAGTTTCTATATCATGCTGATACCTGCTTCTTATAAGCAGAGACATCATTCTTCAGGATCACATTATATTTCTATCTGACTTCCCGAAGGAGCAACTCCCCTAAGACAAGTCAAGATGAGTCACTCAGATCTGGGCTGAAATAAATCACGCTTAAGCAAAGATAGACAAGCCGAAGAAGTCAGTTCAGATCGCAATTGAATAAGTCAGAGCCCATCAGATGTGTCATATATAATCCATCAAGACATGGCAGTTCAGATAAGTTGGATCGCATTGGCTTTGTCACAGCAAATTCCAGTAAATCACCATCAGCACCTTGGAGAGCGCTCCATGCATTTTTGCAAAGGAGCTGCAGGGAAGAAAAAAAATGGTGGCTGGGCAACGGTTGAGATAATCTCTGAGTTGAGCGCATTACCCGGTGACACCATGATGTAGCCTTACAGCATTCTTCGTAACAGGACAGAATTAGTTTGCCATTGCCTTTTAGCTTTCCACACCGGCCTATAAACCTGACTGGTCTCCCGCTGAAGTATTAACTAGATCCAATCTTGCTTAGTATTCAGGCACAGGTGAAATGTCAGGCCCTGTGGTCTTCTAACATCTTAGTAAAAGAGACACATCAAAAACAAACATAACCCAGGTAAAGAAATAACTGCATCGCTCTAGAGCAGAGCTGGCGTTGGTCCTTAAAACTGTGACTAGGTCTCCTCCGAATTCCATCTGCTGGCCAGTGTCGACTGGCGACTACCCAGAGGAGATCCTTCTCTGTTACTGCTCTGACCCTCTGGAACGAACTCCCCGTGGAGATTCGCACCCTCACCACCCTCCAGGCCTTCCGCATAGCCCTTAAAACCTGGCTGTTCCGACAGGCCTGGGGCTAAAGAATCGTTGCCCCTATCTCGAATGGTATGATTGTTGCGTTTTTAATTATGTATTGTTTTGTGTTGTTGTCAATGGTCTGTATCCCCCTTCCCTTGTTTGAGTTGTGAGCCGCCCTGAGTCCCTTACAGGGAAAAGGGCGGCATACAAATGAAATAAAACTCCAAAAAACTCCAAAAAACTATACATGATCCAGAGCCACCTTTTCCTACATAGCCTATATTACAGCGGGAGAACATCGAGCCAGCCGAACAAACAGGTTTAAAGATAGTCTCTATCCTTGGGCTGTGAGACTTTTAAATACAACCACAATCGCTCCATGCACACGCTAGTTTTTTCCCCTTTTTCTTTCTTTTTTCGTTTCTGTTATAATTTTGCACCAGTGAGGTTAAAACCAATTTCGTTGTATTTAAGTACAATGACAATAAAGATTATACTTACACTTATAGGGCCCATTAGATGGTAATTCCCAGAAATGGTAGTCAGATAGTTAATTGTTAGAGATGCTAGGAATGATACATTATCAGTAGCTGGAGAAATACTGGTTGGCTACCATGCTCCACTTGTGTTTTTAATACACCGTCACTTTCATCTCTCACATAAGTGTGCAGGTAACCAGATCCTTGCAAGGTTCTGTTAACACGGGCTCTATAGTAAAGTAGAAGTTGTTTATCAGGCTATCTTTCCAGTCTGGTCTACTTGGCAAAGCTAAGATCAGTCTTTCAAGTCTGAAAATACAGTTCTCCCACCGTTTCCTTTACAGCCTGAGAAACTAGGGAGGGTCTCTTCTGATTCTCTTGTCTTATCCAAAATGCAGCCAAAGGCTATGCTATCTCTCTGTCTCTCTCTCTTTCTGTGTCTTTGTCTGTCTTTCTGTCTGTCTGTCTGTCTGTCTCTGTCTCTCTGTCTCTCCGTCTCTTCGTCTCTGTCTCTGTCTGTCTGTCTGTCTCTCCCTCTCTCTCTCTCAGTGTCTCTGTCTCTCTCTTGTATCTGACCATTTTCTAGCTCAGCAGTCACCAACTGGTGGTCCGCGAGAAAATTTGGGTGGTCCACAGAAAACTATTTGCATTTTTTTAGATTGCACTAAAACAGGGATCCTCAAACTATGTGCAATGAATGTTTGTGTGGCTGCAGACAGTCTCACCCTTCGGGGTTTTTGTGTGCAGGTTGGAGGGGGGAAGAAATTCCGACTTGGGGTCTGCTTCATCCTCCTGGTGGGAGGCTTTGGGCAAAGTCTGGACGGAACTGCAGCTGGTGGCCAAGAGCCAGAGAGCCTTGTTCCAGTGGGACGGCACCATGGCCTGGAACTGGCTGACCACCTCAGCCCGCTGAGCCTTCAGTCACTGGCACCTGGCCTTGCACTTCTGCAGGCCTTCCCTCTGCTTGGAAAGCCTATGCTTGTAGTCTTCAGTGAGGTGCTTCTGCTGAGCCTCCTTCTCGGTCAGATCCAATTTGAGCTGAGCTATTTTGCCAACTTTTTCTCATGTGGCTGCTTAGCTCCAACAATTGCTTCCCATTGGGGTCCTAAGGAGCGTGGGTGGGCAGGTGAGGAGTAGCAAGTAGAGGCTGGCAAGGTGCTCCTTGACATGAGTGACATTGAATTGGGCACGCCCACACAGTCACATGACCACCTAGCCATGTCCACCCAACCGGTCATTAGGCAGATCATATTAGTGGTCTGCGGGATTTACAGTTATGGATTCAGTGACCCCTAAAGTCCGAAAGGTTGGTGACCCTTGTTCCAGGCAATACCTCCACACCCCATATCCCATCTTTCTCTGTTGTTGCCGAGGTTCCTACATTATCCTTAGAGCCGAGGTGGTGCAGTGGTTAGAGTGCTGTACTGCAGGCTACTTCAGCTGACTGCTAGTTCGGCAGTTCGGCTGTTCAAATCTCACTGGCTCAGGGTTGACTCAGCCTTCCATTCTTCCGAGGTGGGTAAAATGAGGACCCGAATTGTTGTTGGGGGCAATATGCTGACTCGGTAAACCGCTTAGAGTGGGCTGAAAGCCCTATGAACCGGTATATAAGTCTAACTGCTATTGCTATTGAAATGGCGTGTTTTGTTTTGTTTTTAATAGTTTGGCATGAATCCTGATCCGCCTATGGAAGAAAAAAAAGGGAGGGTGGGGGAATGTTAAAAGTAGCCATTTCTTTAATTCGTTCTGGGAGCTCAGTGAAAGCAAACAGACACATTCACATCTGGAGTTGAAAAGGGTTGGCCTTTTGAATGCTAAGAGTTTTTTTTTCTTTCTCCAGTGGATGGCAAAGGGATTGACAAAGTAATGAGTTAAATACTGGTAATGACAATGGCTTGGCAGGCAATTGGTGTGGAGACTGTGCAGGAACAATAGTTCACTCTTTTCCTTGGATGTTAATTACATGAACTATTCTGTTAAAAGAGAGGGGGGAGAGGGGAGGCATGTTGGATTCTAGAGAAGCTGCTTTGTGTGAGAACTTTCACTGATGTACCCTCGTAAGCCCTCACCAGCCAATGGGGGGGGGGGAAACCCTGAGATATGGAGGCATCTGAATTCAGTAAGATTCAGGTGAAGAAGAAGAAAATCAGTTTCCTTTGCAGTAATTCCCTATTTACCAGTTCAGCTCACCAACTAATCAGCAAGTGAAAAGTTGCTTATCAGTAGCCACTCATTATCGCTTCCTCCGCAATCCATTGGGAAGGCAGATGTGTGTGACCAGCCTTCCAAGGAAAAACATAGCCTCTTGTAAGATAGTCTTTAGGTTGGAGATTCTAGTTTGCATACAATTGCATGTAAACCTGTACACTTTTTCTCTCTTCAGCCCACACATTGATTTCAAAAAGAAATGTCCAAGTTCTTGAAGTCCATGCTGTGAATTCTGTGAATCCATGCTGAAATTTAATGGTGAAAAGAGTAAGGTTTAGGCAAGAAAATCCAAATCCACAGATACAGTATAAGTGGTACCTTGCTAAATAGTAGTAACTGTGAGAGGGATCTTAGAGTCCTAGTGGACAAACATTTAAATTTCAGCCAGCCGTGTGCAGCAGCTGCCAAAAAAGCCAACACAGTTCTAGGTTGCATAAACAGAGGGATAGAATCAAGATCACGTGAAGTGTTAATACCACTTTATAATGCCTTGGTAAGGCCACACTTGGAATTCTGCATCCAATTTTGGTCGCCATGATGTAAAAAAAGATGTTAAGACTCTAGAAAGGTGCAGAGAAGAGCAACAAAGATGATTAGGGGACTGGAGGCTAAAACATATGAACTGCAGGAACTGGATATGTCTAGTTTAATGTAAAGGAGGACTAGGAGGGCATGATAGCAATGTTCCAATATCTCAGGGGCTGCCACAAAGAAGAGTGAGTCAAGCCAGTCATGGGATTCAAATAATTTAACAACCGGTTCTCTGCCCTAATGACCAGCTGTGTAGGCGGGGCTCGGTGGTCATGTGACTGGTTGGGTGTGGCCAACTCAATGTCACTCACTTCAATGTGCACTTCACCTTAGCTGTTACAATGTAATCAGGGTTAACTGGCAAGGTAGTTTCTGTAAGCAGGGCAATAAAGATTAGACTAGAAACAAGACCAGAATGTTTCCTTCCTTCCTGCCTTCCTTACAGGATTAGTCCTCTAAAGTGGAAAAAAAACAAAGGGATAATTCCTCCAACAACCGGTTCTCCAAACTGTTTAGAAAGTTAACAACTGGTTATCCCAAATAGGTGCAAACTGGCTGAATCTCACCACTGAGTCAAGCTAGTTTCCAAAGCACCTGAGGGCAGGACAAGAGGCAATGGGTGGAAACTAATCAAGGAGAGAAGCAACTTAGAACTAATGAGGAATTTCCTGACAGTTAGAACAATTAATCAATGGAACAACTTGCCTCCAGAAGTTGTGAATGTTCCAACACTGAAAGTTTTTAAGAAGATATTGGATAACCATTTGTCTGAAGTGGTGTATGGTTTCGTGCCTAAGCAGGGGGTTGGACTAGAAGACCTCCAAGATCCCTTCCAACTTTGTTATTCTATTCTATTCTATTCTATTCTATTCTATTCATCCAGAACTGTCTTCCTCTTGAGCCATTGCTCTGTTCAGATAAAAGGACAGTGTTACTGTTGAAAACAAAACAATTCCTGCCTCGGATTTCTCCCCCAAAACATGCCAATGTGTGTATGTGAGAGAGAGTCAGCCACACCTCTTTGACCTCTTGTTTTGCCCACACAATAAACCCGTGGCTGCCATTACCTTGAAAATCAACTTGACATCTCAGAGTCCTTCTGTAGGAGCACTTTTCAAAGCCACTTATTGAGGCTTTGATGCTCCATTTTGGTTCATTTGGAATTAAGGGGGAATGAAAGACGAAACGAAGAAAATTGGATGATTAAAGAGAACAGAATGATGTTTGGTTCAGTGCCCAGCCTGGAGCAGGAGTCCCTTGAATCTATAGGGACTTATTCACCCAACCATTGCAGTGAAGAGTAAGTGACTGAAAATGGAGGGGAAGGTGCTTCAGATTCACTGACTTCACAACACGTAAAGGGCCTCGAGCTTTCCCCAGGGCTCTGACAAAGCAAAGCAAAGGATGAGCTGCGAAAGGGACATGGAAGGATTGCACGCTCAGGTCAAAGAAAGAATTCAACTATTTGCTTCTCACTCCAATAAGAATAATACATTTAATTAATTCTTCATGGAGACAAATAGGTTTTGATGAGACAGGGGAATATCTCAGGAGGGAGATGCTAATCCCTCTTGTAGTTTTAAAGGCACTGATGTCTGGGCAAAAGACGGATCTCCATGTTTCTTGGGAACAATGGAGAGAAGGGGGCAGGGATTCCTCTCTAAAGAAAACAACAGGTTTTTTTTTAATGCAATGGTGGTTTTTTCCCCCTTCTCTTCCAATAAAACCAAATCAGGGAAGCTGTTTTGATAGTAGCAAAATTCAATGTTGAGATAGCTCATCAGGTTCCTTGACCCAGCTAAATGGAGAAAATTTAGAAGTGGATGGCAATCATAACTAATTGTATTGCATTCTATTTTATTTAGGCTTTTTTTTAATGATTAATTTGTTTAATTGTCTGAATTCTGAATGCCAGATAATGTATCAGTGGCTTTGGTATTTAATTAACTTCCTTCGGCCCTTGGTTTTAAAACTTCAGGTTGATTTAAAGTTGATCAGTGAAGTTTTATCCTAAAGAACAAAGAAACACAACAAACTTAATTTTGGCAACGTGTTTTGTTTGACATATTTTTTGTTTGTTTGAAACAACTTTATAATGTGTGTGTATGTGTATCTACGCATACATACACACCTACCCTTTCTCTTCTAAATAATGCAAAGGAAGTATATACTGAGTTTGAGTTTGAGTTTCATTTTATTTATATGCCACCCTATTCCCTGCGGGACTCAGGGCGGCGCACAAACCCAAGGAAGGGAAGGGAAAAACACAAAAAACTACAAAAATACAGGGCATTTAAAAACAACCAACAGCCACACAATTCGAGAGGGGAAGGGAACTCATCGACCCCAGGCCTGCCGACATAGCCAGGTTTTAACGGCTTTTTGGAAGGCCTAGAGAGAGGTGAGGGTCCGAATCTCTGCGGGGAGTTCGTTCCAAAGGGCCGGAGCTGCCACAGAGAAGGCCCTCCCCCGGGTAGTAGCCAGATGACATTGGCTGGTAGACGGAACCCGGAGGAGGCCTGCTCTGTGTGATCTAATGGGTCTTTGGGAGATAATTGGCAGCAGGCGGTCTCTCAAGTACAACTGAGACCCAGTTTCCAACTATTTGATATTAAACTTCTTCACTGGGTGTGTTTAAATATAACATTTCAGTCACATGATATATTTCATTGATTTATTTCCTCTACTCATTTGAGTTCTTTCATAATCAAATAGTTTGGGCTATGGAAAATTGTTCAAAAGATGTGCCTTATGCAGTATATATATTAGATCAGAGGTGTCAAACTCAAGGCCCATGGGCCAGATCCAGCCCATGGGGTGTTGGATCTGGACCACAGAGCTGCTCTGGAAACAGCAAAGGTCCGGCCAGCGGTGCCTCTGCCAGCAAAAAGAGAGCTTGAAAGGGCTGTGCATGTCTCTCAGGCTCCATTTTCACTAGCAGAAGGCTGCAGGAGGATGTCGCAACTGAAAATGCACCACCTGAGCTCTGTTTTCGCTGGCAGAGAGCTGCAGGAGGATGTTGCAATTGAAAACACACCACCTGAGCTCTGTTTTCGCTGGCAGAGAGCTGCAGGAGGCTGTTGCAACTGAAAATGCACCACCTAAGCTCTGTTTTCACTGGCAGGAGGCTGTCGCAACTGAAAACGCTCCACCTGAGCTCTGTTTTCACTGGCAGAGAGCTGCAGGAGGCTGTCGCAACTGAAAACACACCACTTGAGCTCTGTTTTCAATGGCAGAAGGCTGCAGGAGGCTGTCGCTACTGAAAATGCACCACCTGAGCTCTGTTTTCACTGGCAGAGGGCTGCAGGAGGATGTTGCAACTGAAAACGCACCACCTGAGCTCTGTTTTCGCTGGTAGAGGGATGCAGGAGGATGTTGCAACTGTAAACGCATCACCTAAGCTCTTTTTTCACTGGCAGAAGGCTGCAGGAGGCTGTTGCAACTGAAAACACACCACCTGAGCTCTGTTTTCGCTGGTAGAGGGATGCAGGAGGCGGTGGTGGCCGAAAATGGATTTTGGGAGCCCATTTTCGCTGGCAAAGCACTCAGGCCACCCTAGGTGCTCCAGACACCAGTGATGTCATACTGGCCATGCCCACACTGGCCACGCCCATCCCAGCCTCCTGAGGTCAAACACCCCCCTGATGTGACCCTCAATGAAATCGAGTTTGACACCCCTTCATTAGACAGTGATATTTAATCTAAAGTCCATGCTTACCTCAAAGACATACTAGATAGAACGGATCACACATACATCACCAATTTAGTTTAGAGTGTCATCAGTTAGGATATGTTGATTGATCTGATTTGTACCCTGTCGTTTAGGTAACACTTTGAAGCTGTTGTCACACATAGATTAAATAAGCCCTAACTTAGTGTGATGGGGGGAAGTTGATTTCTGTCCCACAAAGATTAACTAATTTTCAAAATGGTAGTTTCTTTTTTTTGTAAAAAAAAAATCATATTACACTTTTCAGGATTAACACTTAGATGACAGGGAGAAAAATCACCTAAAGGCAAGCAAGCTAATATCATTCACCAGCCACTGTAAACTATCTTCAAGGTTATTTGAATTCTTTAAAGCCATTGTTGAAGTAATTTGATAATTAAGAGAAGATCTTTATTCCATCCACCTTCTAAAATACATATTCCTGTGCCAGGGCATTTATTCTGTTATGATCATTATCTTGATTGATGTTTCATAGCATACAGGTTTGGTGGATAATGAGTGTGATTACTACCTTGCTGGTTAAACAGCTGAGCTTAGACAGGAATTTGTGTGTTTTTTTGTGTGTGCTCAAATATGTTCCTTAATTCAGTGTTTCTCAACCTTGGCAACTTGAAGATGTCCGGACTTCAACTCCCAGAATTCCCCAGCCAGCATTCGCTCATCTTCAAGTTGCCAACGTTGAAAAACACTGCCTTAATTCACTTTCTTTACAAGTGCACGAACTTTCTCTACACTTTATTCTTTTTTTTAAAAAAAAAATGGCAAATTACAGTGGGAAAATTTTCTTTTCTTTTTAACAGTATTATAATGAAGGAAAGTAACTCAACAAAATGGTGCAAAACATATGTTTTGAAGAAAGGATTGTAATTAGGTGTATGTACACAATATTTTATTCTAGCTACACGTGGGTCTTTTCAGTACAGTGATATACGGAATCTACTTGAGAACTTTGCAAATTCAGAAATATAGGCATTTTGTTCCTGGTTTTAATTTTCAAGTGAAATATACCTGCTATTATTTTTTATTACTTCCTGTAAATATCATTGAACGTAAGTAAATTTTTGAATGAGTATCTTAAAATGCAACATTATTTTTATGTTATTTGACTTTATTTTCTATACTATATGGTGGGAAAATAAATGAAAATGAAAAGCTGTGCCAGAGATCTGGCAGAAACCTAGGAACTGGATTATACGACTTGCTTAACAAGATCACTTTAAAAATTTGCATTTAAAAATACGTTCAGTTAATTGGTGTTAAACTTGGTTGGTTATTTGTGACACTTAGTTTGAAAATCTGACCTTAACACCAGAAACTAACACTAATATATTTTAGATATTCACCTTTGGAGGTGATATATTATTAGACAAATATAAGCAATGCATGTGCATGAAATTAATTATAACAGCCAAAGGTCTTGCCAGGTTTTAGCCAATATATTTCCAAAGATCAATTACATAAATAATACTTGGTAATTATTAAGTTATACCTGGTAATCAAGGTCTTTTGATCTTGCTCCAGTAATAGAATGTGTGTAAGAATTACAAGTAAGGAGATACTTTTTCCTGAAGGATTTTTTTTATTTCTAACAATATCATTCATTTTGATACGATACTTTCATCATTTTGCTATGAAATTGCCTCATGCTTTTATAAATAGCTTTTATTCCTATTCCCGAGGATCATAGCGATTTCTCAGTATTATCTCATTTTTCAGTGTGTGAAGATTGGCTGTTAAGATTGGCAACATTTAAAAGTCAGATCTTGTAATATTACATGATTTTTTTTTCTTTAGACCAATAGCTGGATCAGCATCTGTGCACAAGAATGGGAGAGGTACTTAGTTTATTAAAGAGGAGTGGAAAACAAAGCTGTATGTTAACAGGTTATTAAACCCTCATTTATGTTGACCAAGGACACTCTTTCATTTTATATTTCATTATATTTTCATATGATGGAGAAAAAGAATCAGGGGTGGTAGCACAGATCTCACTTCCACTCTAAGCTCTGTGTAAGTCAGGATATTAGAGAAGAGAACTCATAGCAGGGTTATTCACCACACTTCTTCAATAACCCTCATAGAGCTCTGGTGGCATAGTGGTTAGAATTCAGTAGTGCAGGCTAATATTGTCGACTGCTAGCAGTTCGATCCTGACTGGCTCAAGGTTCACTCAGCCTTCCAACCTGCAGAGTTGTGTAAAATGAGGATTCAGATTGTTGGGGCAATATGCTGACTCTGTTAACCATTTAGAGAGGGCCATAAAACACTACAAAGTGGTATACAAATCTAAGGGCTGTTGCTATTATTCATCAGCGTTGTTGACACTATTTATTTTGGATATACAGTGGGAGATCTGTTCTATATATAACTTGAAGTACAGCTGGAACAGGGTATGAAAAGATTTGGATTTGTTTCCTTCTTGCTTTGCGAGGAGATTTTTGCCAAGTAACCAATATCTCTCAGCCAGCACATCCATCTTTCACACTGCACGTTATACTTCTTTGTGGATTTTGCTTTCATCTAATTTATATAATTTTTGATTGAGCTCAAACTTGCTGTCTTCAAGGAGGCTATACAGCTCTGGAGGGGGAAAAAAGAAGGCTGCCACCACTCTGTTCTAGAGAGAATTAGACAAAAATAGAGCAAAGCCTCTGTCAGATTGCTTGAGTTTAGCCAAAGAGATGCATATATGTATTAACTTAGAAAAGAAAAGCAGCTTAAAATGGGTGCAAACCTTGCAAGACTGTCTCAGATCCTTAGAGCTTACTATTATCCATATGCTCTATATAAAGTAAGAGCAAAATAAGAAGGTTTGATTCCAGAGTGGAACACCTCCTTGACATGATTGCCCCATGCCGAAATGTTGAGAGGAGATTGCAAAGTGTTGGAAGAGAAAGGGGCATCACTCACCTGGATTCCTTTTTTCCCCCTTTTCTTTTTTTTCCCAATTGTATGGTAAATGGCACCCAACTTTAGAATTAAAGACAATGCTACTTCAATTAGCATGTGGAATGATGTTTACTGAGCATAGAGTATTTAAGGCCGGCATGTAATATTATATACACACACACTCCAGGAGAGAGAGAGAGAGAGAGAGAGAGAGAGAGGGAGGGAGGGAGGGAGGGAGGGAGGGGGAGAGAGAGAGAGAGAGAGAGAGAGAGAGAGAGAGAGAGAGAGAGAGAGAGAGAGAATGGGGCCATCACAACTATGGGGTAAATCCATACCGATTGCCAATCAATTAATTTATCTGATTTTAATCAGGAGCCATGAACAGAACTTCTGAAGTTTGCCTTATGGTAACACAGCACAGATTAAAATTATATACTTATTCTCACTCTCTCTCATACACACATGCATAGAGACCTCCAAAAATAAATGAAAAAAAAATGTGTTAAATCTGATCCTTAGATAATCTGGTTGCATTTGATGCATTTTGAATTGAGAAACACTAAAAAAGCTCTCTCTCTCTCTCTCTCTCTCTCTCTCTCTCTCTCTCTCTGCCTCCCTCCCTCCTTCCCTCTCTCTGTCTCCCTTCCTCTCTCTCCCTCTCTTTCTATCTCTCTCATCCTTCCTCTGAACTCAATCACTCCATATTATACATTATTATATGTCCCTTTTCTTCTTCAAGGTGCATTATATATAGCAGCCCCAATTAAATGAAATGATTTAAGCTAATTATAATGCATTTAACTTTCCCTTCCCTTCCATGAGTCACCTGGTGTGGATTGGCTCCAGCACGGTGGAAAAATAAATTAATTGTGTTACAGATCAACCTTTTTTTTTTAAGGTAACCTATTTTATTTTTTAAAAAAATGTTTTTAAAAAACCTTCAGCATAGTTGGAGCAAGGAGTAACAATACATATTTCTTTCTCTTGACACTGTTCCCTTGTGAACAATCGCCGTTTCCAACCACATAAGGCTTGTAATACTAATTCCATTCTGAAGAAGCCATCTGTATAGAATGTAATTCAACTTGCAGCATAAGCACACCTTCCTCTTGTAAACATCTCCCCTTAAAAACAAATTACACTGTCATCCGACTGTATTTCTTTCATTATTAAACCATAGTGTGGTCTGCTAACTTTAGATTAAAACCTTTGCCTTCTGGAATGTTTATTCAAAGCAGATGCAGTTGTCATAATGAAATTAAACATTCCTTCAGATTTCTGATGTACTTAATCAAAGAGAGGGCTTGGCTTTGACTAGTATCTTTGATGATGTTGACTTTCTAGAGATGGCATAGATCTGGCTTTAATTTTTTTTCCACACTTCAAAATGCTACTTTTTTAAAAAAAATGTAAAAATGTTCAAAGTTACAAAGTTGAACAGATTTTGGCAGATGGTTGGGTATGTAAGTATTTAATAGAAGGAAAGAAGGAAGGAAGGAAGGAAGGAAGGAAGGAAGGAAGGATGGAAGGAAGGAAGGAAGGAAGGAAGGAAGGAAGGAAGGAAGGAAGGAAGGAAGGAAGGAAGAAAGAAAGAAAGATATTTTATTATTATTTGCAGAGTAAATTGTGGAAATGTATTAAAGTTATCTTGGCACTTTTCCCTTTATTGCAGTCAAAAGGAAGGGACAAATTATTGCACAAGTCAAAAAACAAAACAAAATTTAAAAAAAATCCAAATTACAAAGGATAGGTGTTTTAGATATTTCTGGTTTCATACATTGATCCAATTTGGATGCCATCCTCATTAGAAGGAATGGCTAACTCTGAAAACTGTCTTCAGCACTGACTATTCTTTTGTCTATCTCTTGCAACATGCCTTGCAACCAACCTTGGTGGTGATGATCACAAGGAAGAGATGAAAACATCTCTCCTTCCTGCCATAGTTCCTGAGCCTTGGTGGCACAGTGTTTAGAGTGCAGTACTGCAGGCTACTTCTGCTGACTGCCAGCTGCCTGCAATTTGGCAGTTCAAATCTCACCAGGCTCAAGGTTGACTCAGCCTTCCATCCTTCCGAGGTGGGTAAAATGAGTACCCAGATTGTTGGAGGCAATATGCTGAATCTGTAAACCACTTAGCAAGGGCTGTAAAAGCACTGTAAAGTGGTATATAAATCTAAGTGCTATTGCTTGCCTTCTTTCTTTCTTTCTTTCCTTCCTTCCTTCCTTCCTTCCTTCCTTCCTTTCCCTTTTCCTTTTCCTTTCCCATTCATCCATTGATCAATCCATCCCAGCTCAAGTTTGACTCAGCCTTCCGTCCTCTGTAAAATGAGGACCCAGATTGTTGGGGGTAAGATTGCAGCTTGCTGAGAGAGGGCTTAAAAGCACTATGAAGCGGTATATAAGTCTAAATGCTATTGCTATTGTTAGTGTGGAGGCACACTGTTGCCAAACCAGAAGAAAATCTGAAGTTTTGACCTTCCTATCCAGTTACTTAGATTAATAGTCATTTTCTACATTGCCACAAGTTAGCACAGGAACAGAATCAGAATCCAAGAACCAAAAGAACAATTATAGGGAAGGCGGATTTGAAGAAATCTCACAGAAAACCCCCAAAATAGAATGGCTTTGCAGGGAGATACTATCCTTTGGCTCTCCAAAACGTAGAAATCATGGAGGAGAGAAAGAAAAAAAAATCAGCACAAATCTACTCCCAGATTCTAATTTCCGAATTGATTTGATCGCCGTGATAAAAGGAAAGCCATTTCGGGTAACCTGAAAAGCTGAAGAAAAGCTCCTTTTGTGAATGAAACGGCAGAAGTAAAAACTGGCAAAATACAGGGTAAGAGGCTTTTTGTAAAAAAGGATAATGTTATGAGTAAAAGAAAAAAGGGCATTTTGTAATGAAGCAGGTGCTTTCAAGTTGGCACGGCTGATCGCCAAGTATCTAGGTTTTTTTCCCCTCCTTTCTTTCTTGTCTTTTGATAGAAAAGGTGTAATTTCCCATATTCTACAGTTTTTCATATTAAGCTGCCACTGTGCTTGGCACCTGTGCTTATTTTGACCTGGCAGTATGAATTGT
Source organism: Thamnophis elegans (assembly GCF_009769535.1). Classification (NCBI taxonomy): domain Eukaryota; kingdom Metazoa; phylum Chordata; class Lepidosauria; order Squamata; family Natricidae; genus Thamnophis; species Thamnophis elegans. The sequence continues at coordinate 51,623,122 of NC_045552.1, read as the reverse complement.
GAAACAGGCATCATGCCTTCCTACCGTAACAGATGTCCATGGTGGGATTTTGGCCAGGAAATTGGAAGATACACAGTCACTTATGGGAAACCCTGTCCTTACTTTTCAAATACAGAATGGCCCAGGAGCCATTTTAGCTCTTCTAGTAGGAAAATTGTCATGGTAAACCATTGCAATAGCACTTAAGACTTACATACTGCTTCATAGTGCTTTTACAACCCTCTCTTAAGTGGCTTACAGTGTCAGCATATTTTCCCCAACAATCTGGGTCCTCATTTTACCCACCTCGGAAGGACGGAAGGCTGAGTCAACCTGGAGCGTGGTGAGATTCAATCCGCCAAACTGCAGGCAGCTGGTGATCAGCAGAAGTAGCCTGCAGTACTGCACTCTAACTGCTGCGTTACCACAGCATTGCAAACCATAATGCTGTTTTTTCTTCATGTGCTGGGGTTCATAAATTTCAATTTATAAGTTAGTATCCCATGTTGTTCAATCAACATTAAATGAACCAGTGTTAAGCCATGATATTGATGTGTTGTGTGAATTTAGTATGATTGTTCGTCACTTGTGTTTGTGGATGACAGGCATTTCATGAGCTGATTTTTGCGTGCAATGGATCACGTGTCCCATGCATGTATCAACACAACAGTCACCATATTTGTACCTCTTTCTAGCAAGTCAAATTTATGTAACCCAAGACTGAGGACACGTGGACTGCTTGTGTTTAGATATTTTGTTGAAGCCAGTCATGCGTTTTTCAAAAGTTTGGTTTGCATTCCTGTTTGAAGCCTTGTTTCCTTTTTTTTTTTTGGTTTGTTTAATCAGGTTTTTTTTTCTTCTGAAACCACCCTTAGTGACTCAGCTACAAACCCAACATGTCTCAATCTCTGTCTCTATCATCTCTGTCTCTATCATCTCTAGCTATCTCCTCCTCTTGGGGAGAATATTTATATGTCTGGGTTCTGGTTTTGGAAACAGTGTAGAAAATTGCACGAGAGAGGTGCTGTCTCAGTTCTGTCATATTAATGTGTTCTGACCCTCCTCGTTCCACACCAAAGCATACTCCGAGCTAAAGATGAGTTATGGCATTTAATTAACAGACAGACAGGTCCTTGGCAGCAAACCGGCACAGACAATCTTGGGCAGCAATAAACACAGATAAGGTTTGGCAGCAATCCAGCCTGCCAAGCTCACAGTAATGTCCTCCGACATTCAATCCTACGTTGACTTCTGCAAAGAGGGGCGTGTGCACAAGGAGTCTTTTTATATTCTGGAGTGGAGCCTAATGACCACCAGCTGAGTGCAATTACCTCCTGTAACTGCACAACTGTTCCTTATGCCTATTAGCTCTTTGGTGCCAAAGAAAAAAAAATAATCTTTTTTAAAAAAAGAGAGAGAGAGAGGAGGAAAAGGAACAGACAAAGACAGACCACACATAACACATAGAACCTTCTTCAATCACATACAGCATGTTGTTTGGTTGCAAAGTTTTTGTACATCATTTCCATAGTCCTCATTGTATATAAAATCACAAATTATCAATCTAGTATATATGTATACATTATTATCATTGTACATCATCTATTTGACTATAATTATTATTCCTTCATTTTGAACGAAATATTCTAGGTGTTGGATTCATTTATATTATAACAATTCATTACATCATCCTAAATCTATTCAATGATCATATACCTTTGTATTGTTATCTGTATTATTCTATTATTCTTATATTATAAAAATTCTCCAATGTTTTTAGCTTCCATCCATTGCTTCTTGTCCTGCCTTCAGGGGCTTTGGAATAAGTTGGCCTTCCCTGTTCTTTGTGGCAATCTCTCAAATGTTGGAGCTCTGCCATCTGCAGGCATCACTGAGTTTTGGGAATGTTAGAATATCCTTGAGAACTGATGCCTTCAGAAGTAGAATGAAAACTTTCAGAGCCTCTTCTTTCTCATTGGAAATGACAGAATAATCTAAATAGATGATGATGATAGATAGATAGATAGATAGATAGATAGATAGATAGATAGATAGATAGATAGATAGATAAGCAAATTACCACTCACACAGCATCGTGAAGTTTCCAGAATCGTAAAGCCTACAAATTTAAATTTGGCACATATGTTCCTCTTGGCTTCTAGGTGCTCGCTAAGAAAGGATTTTTTGAAATGGCCATCAGATCATTATTATTTCTTATATTACTATTAACATGCTCTGATGCATTCTACTCCCCCTCCCCACCTGAAAAAAACTCTGTTCCAACTGCCACTTGGGTGTGGGCATGGCCTGCATGTGACTAATCTCGCCTGTGGGCTGGGAGTATAGACATTCTACCCCACCTCCCCACCTGAAAAATGTTCTAATGCTAAGGAGTTAGACATTCTACTCCACCTTACCACTTAAAAGGGAGAGAAGGGAATAAGATAGGAGAGGCATTTATGGCGCAAGTCTGAGGGAGGGAAGGGGATAGGACAGGATCAATAGGGCTAACTTGGCGGGATAGAAGGGGGAGAGGAGAGGCCGATCATAATTACTCATTAATGTTCAAGCTTTAACTGTCAATTTATTAAGCCCGATCACATAGTTTCATAGCAAAGCATGGTTATCCAGTTACTAGTGATTTATAAAGCTGTAATAAGAGAATGAAACTTGGCAACCAGAAATTAGGTTTCGAAATTGTGAAATGGAATCTAGTCGTTTGCATAACAAATAATTTGACTTAAAGCCTTAATGAAGACATTGAAAAGCTTTAAAAAAACTAAGTAGTGGTAATGGGTGGTGAGAAGAAAAATGGTGTTTTATGATGAATATAGTCGAATTATACAAAGTTTAAAAAATGCTCCCTGAAAGTGCACCAATTTTAGGGATGTCTAGTATAGTAAGCTGCAGAAAAGTTGGCTTGTGCTCTTTCCCTGGAGCTTAGTGCTGTGTTTTACCCATCCTCTGAGATATTGGTTAAAACGTCCCTTTGGGCTTGAAGGAACACCAACTTCAGTTACCTTGATGAAAAACATTGTGATGCAATTGCCTCTTTGAATCAAGTGCGCTTGGCTTAAAGAATATCCACACTATTGAAATTCTGCTGGAGGAAAACTTTAAATGTAAAGCAAAAGAGAACAAATACATTGTTGATGAACCCTCAAATGTTCTTTTGTGTTATTTATTTTGCCTTCTTGATCACAATCAGCTTCTTATTCAGTAGCTTAATCAACAGCTTGTGTCCCCCACCCGCCTCTTCCTCTGGTCTCTTTCTATGGTTTGTCTTTGTGTGTGTGTGTGTGTGTGTGTGTGTGTGTGTGTGTGTGTGTGTGTTGTGAAATTCAGCAGTAAGGGAAGGAAGGAAGGAAGGAAGGAAGGAAGGAAGGAAGGAAGGAAGGAAGGAAGATACACAAGGGTACCAGGTTTGGGATCATTGTTTTGGGTTTCCTTCTGGTGATTATAAAGACAGTCAATGAAAAATAGTTGGAAAATATTTTTTTAAGCAGTGCTCTCTATCGTTCTAACAAAAACTGCCATTTTTTGCAGTCTTGCTTTCCCCTGAAACAAGAGTCATCCAGAAATGTTCTTTTGATTGAACAATGGCATCAAATTAGAAACTGGATAGAGTCCATAATGAATTCCATGATGCTGTTTTCCTTAAATAAAAGGTGAGGCAGTGTCTTGCTGTAGCTGTTTCAATTTGCTTGCTTAATTGCGAAGGCTTAGGAAAATCTGAATGGAAGTGTAAATGACTACTTTGAGCCAGGAGAAGCATGGAGTAAGTCATTAGCGCCTTTATTGGGGTAGAGGTAGAACTTTTGGTTCTCCTATTTCAGGAGCATCACATGGAAGTTTTGGTTTGGATTTTAGAATAAATTCTGGACACAACGGAAGGGCTGGGATGTATAAGACCATCAGATGTTGTTGAACTACATCCCTCAACATCTGTTTCCTTGCTGACTAGAACAATCAAGTTATGTTTCAACATCTGGAGGATTGCAGAGAGAGGATCCCTCTCTCCTACTCTAGCAAAAAAAAATTTTGAGTTGCGATGGTGCAGTGGTTAGAGTGGAGTACTGCAGGCTACTTCAGTTTGGCAGATAGAAACTCACCAGGCTCAAGGTTGACTCAGCTTTCCATCCTTCCGAGGTGGGTAAAATGAGAACCCAGATTGATTAGGGGCAAGAGGCTAACTCTGTAAACTGCTTAGAGAGGGCTGTAAAGCACTGTAAAGTGGTATATACGTCTAAGTGCTATTGCTATCCTCCTTCCTTCCTTCCTTCCTTCCTTCTTTCCCTCCCTCCCTCCCTTCTTTCCCAATTGTTAGAATCCAGTATTGCACACTAACTCTGCCCACAGCCTGGCATTTGATCCTGACTGGCTCAAGGTTCACTCAGCCTTCCATCCTTCCGAGGTGGGTAAAATGAGAACCCAGATTGTTTGGGGGCAATAGGCTAACTCTGTAAACCGCTTAGAGAGGGCTGTAAAGCACTGTGAAGCAGCATATAAGTCTAAGTGCTATTGCCTTTTTTTAGTTAGGACTACCCTATCTGGAGTGCAAATATGCAGCCAACTCTTAGATAATAGCAAAGTAGATAGGGACATTTACCAATACCAGTAGCCTTGCTATCTCCTTACTAGGATTCTATTCCATTAAGATTAAAAGCACATGTTCCAGAATTTATTTGAAAAGCTGGATCTTGGTAAAGAAAAGCAATAAACCCACAGGGGAGAGTGAATACAGCCTCTCATGTAAATCCTCCTTAGTTTGCGGATTATAAAACTGATATAGCATAGCAGCTCTTTCAAAGCCATCGCAAAGTCTATTGTGTTGCCATGCATGTGACAGCTGGATTAAGCCTGTGCGCTATGAATCCACAGTAATTATTTTATTAATGCTAAATAGCATATGTATTTCATTCATATGCAGACACATACATATACAAACACTGTATGTATGTATGTATGTATGTATGTATGTATGTATGTATGTATGTATGTATCAGTGGCGGGTTGCAAATGGGTTGGAACGGGGCCGGCAGTGTCCTCATGTACGCGTGCAGCGTCCATGAGGACACATGCATTCAAGTGCCTCCGTGACGCTCCATGATGCTCCACCTGCTCCACGGAGCATCGTGCAGGCGCTGTACATGCCATGCGCCTGCGTGGAAGCTCAAAAGCCTTTAAACTCCAGTAAGGAGCTCAGGCGGGCAGGTGGGCCTTCCGGAGCACCATACCGGAACGGTATCCAGTGCTCTGGGCTGGCTCCAGTACATGCATACCGGGGTGTACCACCTGCAACCCACCACTGGTATGTATATAAACTGTTATGTCAAAGCACCTGGTATTGCTCCCTACCATGTTTGGGCATACCAGGTGCTTTGACATATTGCTCCCTACCATGTTTGGGCATACCAGGTGCTTTGACATAACACTTAATCATTTCCTTGGCTCAGCTGATAAGGGAGGAGACCTTTTGGCTTAGAGGCTAATACAACTGCCTAACATGTAAAAACAGGCCAGGTTCAAATCCCAGTAAGGGTATGGCTAGCTGATAAGAGCTAAATAGCTGGAAATAGATCTATACTAGTCTCCCTTTATTTATTTATCAGCACAAATGCAACACACACACACACACACACACACACACACACACACACACACAGAGGAAAAGAGGAAAAAATCCACAAAGAAGAGTAAAAGGGAAGGAAAATATCTATTTCTAAATATCTAGCTCTCTCACTCCATTGTCCTTAAAATATGCAAATGCAGGAGCCAATATTAGAGACCCACTAACCTTTAAAAATGTGAAGCAAAGCATGGGGATTTGATTTTTTCCAAGAAAATTTCAGACATTTCATTGGGCCTTCACAATTTTCAAAAGGGTAAGGTTAGGTAAACAGCCATAGCACTTGGAGTTATATACCACTTCACAGTGCTTTTACAGCCCTCTCTAAGCAGTTTACAGTGTCAGCCTATTGCCCCCCCACCAAACAATCTGCGTGTTCATTTTACCGAACTTGGAAGGATGACAGGCTGAGTCAACCTTGAGCCAGTTGGGATCGAACTCCTGGCAGTGAACGGAGTCAGCCTGCAATACTGCATTCTGACCACTGTGTTAACCCAGCATATTGTAAACATTGTGATTTAGGTACTGTAGCTGAGCTTACAATCATCTGTTATAAATTGGATTGGCCAACCATAGGAGGGAAGTTTAACGAGTGCAGAATATATTCCCGGCATCACTAACTAAAGGTTTTAAGATAGCAGGGTGGGGAAAAATCTCATTGGGTATTCTATTATCAAGTTTTCCATGCCATTAGGTGTGGAACCAACCTGGCCTACTGGCCTATAATCAAACTGTACTAATGGCTCAACCACTGAGATGGTTCAACTTTAATGGAGTACGGTTGAATGGATCAACTTGCATCCCACACCAGGTTCACATGTAATCATTCATCATTCCATTTCATTGCACTTCAGCATTGATTTCTTAGTAAATATCCGGGGTGTTTTTAAAGACAAATATACAAAGTTGCTTTCTCCCCCCCCCCTCCAAAGTTGCAAGATTTCAAAATGCTATTTTAGCCTAAAGAAAAGATTATTTGAGGGTGGGAAGCTGAGAATTTGCACTACAACGTTCGAAACATGTGAAATTAGCAATACAACCACATTCCAATCTGCCTGCTAGTACAGTGGGTGTGGATCGTGTGGTTTTACTCCAAAGTGCGAGCTGAACACAATTTTGCAAATGTCCCTAAACTTGGAATAGTCCAGCTGTCTCACAGTGGAAAATGCGAGGAGGCTGGAAATGTGAGAGAACCGTAACGTAGTTCATATTCGTTGAGATCAACTCTACTTCATAACAGTTTAATTAGCCTTTGCTTCCTGTCATGTAATTCTCTTTTAACTGTGATAATTCATCTTCGAAATGTATGAAAGTTAAGCTCTTATAACAGGAGCCTTAAGTGAAAACTCTGGAATGGTCCATTCTGATCAAGCATGGTAATTTATCAGCATGTTAAGTTAATACATTCTATCTTAATCCTAATTTATATTGTATTGCATGGGCTTCTCACCTTCCTTCCTTCCTTCCTTCCTTCCTTCCTTCCTTCCTTCCTTCCTTCCTTCCTTCCTGCCTGCCTGCCTGCCTGCCTGCCTGCCTGCCTGCCTGCCTGCCTGTTTGCTGAGATGACATGTTAGGAATATCAGCAAAGAAGGCCTTTTATCTATGTCCCTATCCCACACCATGTGCTGACTGGAGTTCACACTAAGTTATACTTTGTTTATCTTTGGTTTCTTAAATAAATCACAATTTTGGTGGGCTTTCTTAATATATAAACCATATTGCTCAAATACAGTGTCTCAGATTACACAATGCACTAAGCCCGAATCAAACAAACTACATGGTAGCTTAGGCTTTTGAAAGTAATAGTCAATGAATTGAGCAGAAATAATATTTGAATGGGCTCCCTTTTTTATTAGCTGGAATTAGATCATTGTTAGGGAGAAAAACAGAGGCTGGAGTTGGAGTCACGAGAGCAATCAGCCTGGAATCATTACATTCTTACATGCTAAGTCCAAATCTTCCTGAATTTTGTTGACTCTTACCTAGCACCAATTTAGTCAGAGGTGGGTTCCTACCAGTTCGCACCAGTTCGGTAGAACCGGTTCGTCAAATCTACCGAACCGGTTAGAAGAGGTTCCACCAGTGGACCCGGAAAGCAGGCCACACCTACAGAAGAGGTTCCAAAATTTTTTGAAACCCACCATTGACACACACACACACACACACACACACACACAGAGAGAGAGAGAGAGAGAGAGAGAGAGAGAGACTCACACAGAGAGAGAAAGAGAAAGGAAGGAAGAAATAAATAAAAAAGAAAAAAAAGAAAGAAAAAGTGAGAGAGATGAAAGAAAAAAGGGAAAAAGGGACAGAGAGACAAAAGGACGGTGAGAGAGAGAGAGAGAGAGAGAGAGAGAGAGAGAGAGAGAGAGAGAGAACATATGGCCGGCAAGCCACTCCCACCAGGTCACACGACAGGCAAGCCACTCCCACAAAGGAGGCCACACCCACAGAGTAGGTTCGAAATTTTTTTGAAACCCACCACTGAATTTAGTGCTGACTATTAGCTGGCTAGATGCCTATCTATAGGCCGGAGAAATACATCAGTTCAACTGGAACTTATTGTGTAGTTCTGATTCTTTACCTAAGCCACATTTATTTTCTAACAATGGTTTATTGACAGGCCATAAAGTCTTATTAATGGCTTGATTGATTGGTTGCAATTGTTTGTTTGCCACTTTACTCTATAGAATCAGAAAAGTGTGAGAAACACCATAAATATATCATACCCGAAACGTTATCATAAAATAATGAAAAACCCAATCAATTGCAAAAATAAAGTAATTGATTCGGTCAAACCGCTACTTAGATGCACCATTGCTATCATGCGTTTTTGGCTTTTTTCTTCTTCAACTTTTCAATCTAGTCTACTACAGCCCTACTATTGCAAATAGCTACGGCCAAAGATCGACAATACTAAAATATAGGTCTGGGTTAAGAAATGCTTTATTCTTTGAAGGTAGTAATAACTGTAGGACACATAGAAAGGGAACCAAAAGTGACTAATCACTAGTTCATAGTCACCATCAATTTGCTTTATCAAAATACAAGATGTGTAAGAAATAATCAATATTCTGTTTAAGGTTTCATCCTTCTCAAAAGTGCCTTTGGGACATTTTAATGGCTTTGAGTTCAAAACAAGACAGGACTTTTATTTTTCCTTATTGAATCAAGCTAATAATTCCACCTAGGAAACAAAAGTCACGTGGCATATGAGATGAACAACTTTGGAAGCTGGAGGTTTTATTCAGGAGTGGATAAAATCTTGACCTTCTAGATCAGGGCTGCTGACTGGGGGAAATTTGAGAGTTGAAGCCCACAAGTCTTAAAAGTTTCCAAAGTTGGATCTAGATAGGTGACTGTTCTTTAAGCTGTATAAAGATGTAAAGACAGCAACTGAATTTTGCAAGAATCACTCAGATAAGTAAAATAGGTTTTGAAGATGTACATATCTGATGAAGTAGAATTGCTGTTATTTTCGAGGCCATGAATAGCCCTCAAGACTACTGTACTTAGACCTGTACTCTAGAAATCAGCAAGATGGGTAAAGAGGATTAAATTTTTTAGTGTAAATGACAGTAAATATTTCTAATGGACATCACTGTGGTATGATTAATGTGTGCAAATATAAACCTGGACATTTTTTTCTGCGTTACAGCTTTGTCTTAAGAGCCATGGTTCTTCTCGTTTTATTTTTTGCTTGACCTCTTCCCTTCCAACTTAATAGGAAGTGACTTTCCGCTGTAACTAGAAAGAAAGAAGACTTGATAACATTCCTTGGTTATTTTCTGTAACCGGAAAGCTAAGATTTAGATTTTGGCAGGAGAGATCTTGATCACGGCCATTATCTCTAATGGATTTGGTATTCAATACTACATGCCCTTAGGACCCGAGGAACCAAATTTCCTGATGATGTTCATCCATCGTGTTCGAAGAGGACCTTGATATCTAAAAGATTGTGGGTTGCCCACGATGCGTCTGCAGGTGGCTGGTAAGGCCTATATGGGCACAAAATATTCTGCCACATGTCAGGCAGACATGTGTGGGCACCATTGTTGCAGAATTTGCAGCTCTGGCTTTGTGGAGTGCTCGCTTCTCTTGTGCTATGGCTGTTCTTCTGTCCTCAGATATCTGACAGCCTGTTGTGGTCCACCAGCGAGCTGGAAGCAGAGTAGGACAGCGAGGAGGTTGAGGAGGAACATGGGCCAGTCCTGGAGTCTGGGGAAAGCTCTGATGAGGGCTCTGTATCAGAGGCAGAGAGGGGGCCAGGGCCATCTGGGAGTTATGTGCTGCTTCCAGAGCCTCCAGAGTCAGACAGCCGTGAGGCAGAGGAACAATGCATGCATGTGCAGCAGAGGTGGGTTCCTACCAGTTCGCACCTATTCGATAGAACCGGTTAGTCAAATCTACCGAACCGGTTAGAAGAGGTTCCACCAGTGGACCTGGAAAGCAGGCCACACCTACAGAAGAGGTTCCAAAATTTTTTGAAACCCACCACTGGTCCTTGGATATGATTATTCTACACTATCATGCTCATATTTATAAAACTCAGGGCCTCTGTGAAAGGTAAGGATGACTACTGCGTTTGTGGTGCAATCAGAACATTGCGTGTGTTGAAGTTGTTTTAACGCAAATCAAAGATGCCTTTTAAAAAACAAGTTTACCTCATATTCTTATGCCTGCCAGTGCTGTGTGTGAGGTAATTTAAGGTGGTTCTGACAAGTGTCGTCGGCATCTTGATATCCGGTCACATGGGTGGCAAGTCACTCCGATCCGGTCACATGGGTGGCAAGCCACTCCCACAAAGGAGGCCACACCCACAGAGTAGGTTCGAACAATTTTTGAAACCCACCACTGATGCGCAGAAATGCCAGAAGGCAACAACAGTTAAAACAGAAAATTCGGGAGTAAGGTTTGGAGGTGATTGGCCCCTCCTATACGACATAAAGGAGGAGCAAAGGCACGTCAGCCTTTGCGGGAAGCAACTTGGTTCATGCTGGTCAGTTCACCTTCTGAAAATCTGTTTGGACTCTTTGCTCCATTTGGCCTTGCCACGCTAATTGCCAATTAAGTCTTTGGCAGCATTTTCAAAGAAGATAAGGGTGCTTATCAGCCTTATCCCAAAGGACTTTGGCAGCCTGCTGTAGACAACTATTTGGGACTCATTAAGGGTTGTGAATGAATATAATTCACAGCCTTGGAAATAAAAAGAGGGGTTTTGGACTTAATTGTGTGTGTGTGTTACTATATCAGGAAGCCTAGGTCAGAACACAGCCTTGGTGGATCAGCATATGCCATGTCTATTGATCTTGTGCCAGGGTTTCCCAGGAGGTGGCATCAATTCCTGGGGACTTGAAGGAGGCTTTCAACGTATCTTTGTATCACTTCCTTTGTCCCCCGTGTGATCACTTTCATTAGCTCACCATAGAGGAGCTGTTTGGGGATGCGGTGGTCTGGCATCCAGCGTGCCTGAGCTTTCATCAGCAGGGTGTGAACTGATGCCAGGTCTGGAGAGGACTTCTGTGCCTGACACTTTGCCCTCCCACTGGATCCTCAGTATTCTATGGAGGCAGATCATGTGGAAGTGGTTCAATTGCCTAGCATGCCTCCTATATACAGTCCAAGTCTCACTGGACCCCTTAGGACCCAAGAAACCAAATTTCCTACTTGAGGAAGCAAAACCATACTTGAGAACATTGAGGGTTTTCTGGGATCTATTTTGGTTCTCTTTGTGGGGCTGAGCTTCATCTCTTCCACCCCTTTGTAGGAAGCGGCTGGTCCTAATGGGGACCATTTGAAGGGAAGAACTGTGAAAAATGTACTGTCCCCATCCTAAAAGGTAATATATCCCCTTCAATTTATTATATAGCGGCTGGGAAACTGATTCTTAACATAGCTGTCTCCCTTCCTCCTTTTTGTTTCTGAAGGGGAGGGGGGGAAGGACAGTGTTAAGTGCTTTCCAAGCTCTGAATAAATGGAGCAAAAAGACTTTGAGAAAAACCAGTATGATTTTTGTTTTGTTATTTTGTTTTCTGCTCTTAAAAAAATAGAAACTACCATCCATCCACAATGAGGATGTCTTCCTGGCTAGACAGAATTTTCTTTTAATATTGCTGCTCTCAGAAATTCATACCTGACAAAAGAGGCAATTAGTTTGCTAAATGACAACAGGAGATGTCAGCACTAGTTGTAAACTATGACTCTATTCATTAGTGGCTTGGCAATTCTCATCATTAGGAACACTGTAATAATCAGTTTCAGGTTTCTGGAAATCTGCAACTGTTTCCCCCCTCCCTTTCTTTAAACACCTTAATTTTTAGTCAAAAGCACTGACGTTTCACCTGCTGTTATTACTCTTCCTCCTTCTGCTTCTTCTGGTCCTGGGATGTGACAATAATCTCGTAGGAGAAGATGAAAGATCTTCTAAAATGGATATTGCAAATGGAAAGTGTAAATGTTGACATATCCAGTCTTTGCTAAAGTCCTATAGCTGAGCTTGTCAGTCAGAATGTTTGGCAGTTCGACAGTTCGAATCCTTAGCCCTGTGCGACAGAATGAGCTCCTGTTACTTGTCCCAGCTTCTGCCAACTTAGCAGTTCGAAAGCATGTAAAAAATGCAAGTAGAAAAATAGCAACTACCTTTGGTGGGAAGTAACAATGTTCCATGAGCCTTTGGCGTTTAGTCATGCCGGCCACATGACCAGGGAGACATCTTCGGACAGTGCTGGCTCTTCGGCTTTGAAACGGAGATGAGCACCGCCCCCTGGAATCAGGAATAACTAGCACAGATGTGCGAGGGGAACCTTTACCTTTAATGAAACTGGGGGCCAAAATATCTTTGAAAGAAAAGAAGATTCACCATGGAGTCAACATCAAAGTCATGAATGGTCAACATCCTTGACTTATGACTGGTCTCCTAGCAATCGTTCAAAGTTACAACAAACCTTCCCGTAGCTAAATGTGTATGGAGATAGACATTTAGTCATCCAGGTCTTGGCTGTCCCAAAGAGGCTTTTCCAAGAGGCAATTTGGGCTTTGTTTTTCCTTGAAGACGTTTCGCTTCTTATCCAAGAATCATCTATCTCAGGGATCAGCAACCTGCGGCTCTGGAGCCACATGTGGCTCTTTTATCCCTCTGCTGCTGCTCCCTGTCGCTGGTTGACTCCACAATTGATAGGGCTTTCAGTTAGGACAAGTAGAAGAAAAAGGATGCCGTGCTAGGAGGAGACTCTTTGGTGGGGGGAACCGGTTCTTCTGTCCAGCTCCAGAATTCAACAGGGGGGGTCCAGTTAGGACCTTTGTGGCTCTTTGAGGATTTAGGTTTGCTGACCCTTGACATATCTGCTAATAACCAGATGACTGCAAGGAACATGAGTCCTTCCATTGCCCACCATTCAGTTAGAACTAGAGAAGTTTCTTGGATGAGAAATAAAACTTCTTTAAGGGAAAACAAATAAAATCTAGTTGCCCCTTGAAAAAGCACCTTTGGGACTTCCCATAGCTACTAGAATTTTGGGTGCTCAGCAATCTGCCTGGTTTTATAGTGGTTTGCAATGTCCTGTGATCACATGACCATAATTTACAATGTATCAGGCAATTAAAATAAAATGTCCATCAAGCACAATCTTATTGAGCAGGTAAGTATTATTTGTGTTCACCTCGATGTTCTGACTTTCACTTTTCACACTATAAAACATGGTAATCTATCTATCTATCTATCTATCTATCTATCTATCTATCTATCTATCTATCTAGACATAGACATAGACATAGACATAGACATAGACATAGACATAGACATAGACATAGACATAGACATAGACATAGACATAGACATAGACATAGACATGTATGTATGTGTATGTGTATGTGTATGTGTATGTATGAATGTATATATCTATATCTATCTATATCTATATCTATCTATCTATCTATTTCTATCTATCTATCTATCTATCTATCTATCTATCTATCTATCTATCTATCCATACATACATACACACACACACATATATGTGTGTGTGTGTGTGTGTGTTTTATTTGTGCTGATAAATAAATAAAGGGAGAGCAGTATAGATCTATTTCAATCCATTTAGCTCTCATCAGCCAGCCACTCCCCCACTGGGACTCGAACCCGTGCTGCATTGCATCCCAGGCTTCTTCCCTGGCTTCAGCTGATAAGGAGGAGACCTGTGGCATAATGGCTAAGACGTTTGCCTGGGATGCAATGCAGCACGGGTTCGAGTCCCAGTGGGGGTGTGGCTGGCTGATGAGAGCTAAATGGCTTGAAATAGATCTATACTGGTCTCCCTTTATTTATTTATCAGCACAAATAAAAAACACAAATATAACAAAGGCAACAGTAAAAATATTGGGTTTCTGTCGTGATGGACTCTTGTGACGAGCCGATTGACAGATGATGGAAGCAGTTAGCTTCCTCCCATAATTGGGGCTTACCAGGGGTTGTGACACTAAATACATACATACATACATACATACATACATACATACATACATACATACATACATACACACACACACACACACACACACACACATATACACATATATACACACATACATACACACACACACATACATATACACACAGAGAGAGACATACATATCTACATATCTCTATCTATCTATCTCTATCTATCTATCTATCTATCTATCTATCTATCTGTCTCTGTCTCTGTCTCTGTCTCTGTCTCTGTCTCTGTCTCTGTCTCTGTCTCTGTCTCTGTCTCTATCTCTATCTCTATCTCTATCTCTATCTCTATCTACCTCTACCTCTACCTCTACCTCTACCTCTACCTCTACCTCTACCTCTACCTCTACCTCTACCTCTGTCTGTCTGTCTGTATGTATGTATGTATGCATGCATGCATGCATGCATGCATGCATGCATGCATGTTATATATATGTTTTCACATGCCTTGTTCAGGTGTGATTTGTGTCTTGATATACAAGTAAATCTGAGAATATGGCTTATTGGATTTAGATTGGATTTATTACATTTATATGGGTTAGATGGGATATAAATCATGAATTATTCTGGGTGTCTTCAGAATATCAAATACGAATATGAAATATTCTGGTTTCTTTTTTCAGAAATTAACATAGGTAATTTTTAATAAAAGAAAAAACATAGGTAAGGCTCCATAAAAGCTCTTTTAATTGACAAGATTTAGTCTTTCTGATGTGATGTATTTCATATCATTTTTTAAAAAGAATATTAGTCGCATTTTACTTGCTACCAAGCCTATATTTAATCTCTGAACTCCTTTGTTTTTCTTAAGCCAAACCATTTTTGCTGCCTTTTTCTTCTCTGGATGAAAAGTTGTCAATGTACAACAGTATGAGTCCAGTTTTCTCCTTCTCTTTTTGGTTTTTGTTATAGCTAATCAGTGGTTTAAAAAGGATGTAATGGCTCAGTGGCTAAGACACTGAGCTTGTTGATCAGAAAGGTCAGCAGTTCAGAGGGTCGAATCCCTAGCGCCATCTAACAAAATGAACTCCCGTTACTTGTCCCAGCTTCTGCCAACCTAGCAGTTCAAAACCATGTAAAAATGCAAGTAGAAAAATAGGGACCACTTTTGGTGGGAAGGTAACAGTGTTTTGTGCACCTTCGACATTTAATCATATCGGACCACGAAGACGTCTTCAGACAGCGCTGGCTCTTCAGCTTTGAAATGGAAATGAGCATCGCCCCCTAGAGTCAGGAACGACTAGCATATATGTGCAAGGGGAACCTTTAATTAGTGGTTTCCTGTAACAGCTAAATCAGAAAACATGGTTTAATCATTGCTTAGAAGGCAGCCTATGCAATGGTAGATGATCTTGTCAACGGACATTTGGTGAACCCCACAACTATGAAGAAAATTGCCTTCATTTCAGATTTCTTTTTCTGTTTTTTTGGGGGGGCTTTAGCTGTTTGAGATTGACTACTGGAGATGATTCCAGATTCCAGATTATGACATCCATCAGCAAAATGGCACTCTAATGACCTGTCAAAACATTACTTAGCCGGGAAGCCGATAAGTTCCCCTAGTCTTCACTTGACACCCTGGATGGCTGCCAGCCACAAGACCCAGCAAAGGCAAATGTGCCTGAAGAGGGATTAACTGAATAGTTTGGCAATGACTTTCAAAAGTTGGTTGCAAGACAAATGTCAGTAACTGGATTTGGCATTCAGTGATTTTCAGCGACGTTAAACTTTCAAGCTCAATTGACTTCCTTGCAGCTATACATTATCTGGAACACACCAGTTTGGGAAGGGAGGCTAAAGAGCTCTCGTCTAATGTTTCCCTCCAGTAGTCTGCAAAACTCCCACTGTATACAGTGGCTTCTTGGGCCGATGTTAGTAGTAATGTCAGCAGCCCATTTCACTCGGCATGTTGATACGTTTTTGTTGTTGTTGTTGTTGTTGTTGTTGTTGTTGGGCAATCTCAAACAATCCAAACTCAACAGCTGACTTAATTGTGCCTTGGAAAATCTAGAAGCATTTATTGTCCATGCAGTTCAACCAAGAGAAATGCAATGAAAATTTTTTTTTTTCATATTTTGTTTGACTTGTCAAATATTTCTTTTCATATTTTGTTTGACTTGTCAATTATTTAGATAATATAAATATACTTAGACTCTTATCATCCCTTTTGGAAAGAGCAACTCACTTGGGATATCAACCCCAGATTGTCATATTTCTTCCTGGGGTTAAATGAACATATTATATGTAGAAGTGCTAAGTTTATAGCTAAGGCAGACACCCTATGAATGTAATGCATTGAACAAATCAGGGTACTTTGCAAGGGATATTCTTATATCTGATTACTGTCTCTTTGCATTAATGCATTATATTTTATCACTTTATTTTGTCCTGTTTTTTTCTGAAATTAATGTATTATTTTTTATATTTTATTTTATATTTTATTTTATATTTTATTTATATTTTATATTTTATTTTATATTTTATTTTATATTTTATTTTATATTTTATTTTATTTTATATTTTATTTTATATTTATTTTGTATTTTATTTTATATTTTATTTTATATTTTATTTTATATTTTATTTTATATTTTATTTTATATTTATATTTTATATTTTATTTTATATTTTATATTTTATATTTTATATTTTATATTTATATTTTATATTTATATTTTATATTTATATTTTATATTTTATATTTTATATTTTATATTTTATATTTATATTTTATATTTTATATTTTATATTTTATATTTTATATTTTATATTTTATATTTTATATTTTATATTATTTTATATTTTATATTTTATATTTTATATTTTATATTTTATATTTTATATTTTATATTATTTTATATTTTATATTTTATATTTTATATTTTATTTATATTTATATTTATATTTTATTTTAATTTTATATTTTATTTTATATTATATTATTTATATTATTTTAGTTTATATTTTATTATTATTTTAGTTTACTTATTACTTTACTTTACTTTATTTATTTATTTTTAAGGTTGCAAGATTAATTTAGAATTTAGAATAGAATAGAATAACAGAGTTGGAAGGGATCTTGGAGGTCTTCTAGTCCAACCACCTGCTTAGGCAGGAACCCTACACCCCTTCAGACAAAAGGTTAGCCAATCTCTTCTTAAAAACCTTCCGTGTTGGAGCATTTACAACTTCTGGAAGCAAGTTGTTGCACTGATTAATTGTTCTCACTGTCAGGAAATTTCGCCTTAGTTCTAAGTTGCTTTCTCTCCTTGATGAGTTTCCATCCATTCCTTCTTGTCCTACCCTCAGATGCTTTGGAGAATAGCTTGACTCCCTCTTCTTTGGGGCAGCCCCTGAGATATTGGAACACTGCTATCATGCCTTCCCTAGTCCTTCTTTTCATTAAACCAGACATACCCAGTTTCTGCAACTGTTCTTCATATGTTTAAGCCTCCCAGTCTTTATTTTCATCAAACTAGACCAGAGGTTCCCAACCTTCTTTTGGTCATGCCCAGTGGTGGGATTTAACCAGTTTTGCACCACTTTGGGAGAACCGGTTGTTAACTTTCTGAGCAAGTTTGGTGAACTGGTTGTTGGAAGAAATCATTAAGGCAGAGAACCGGTTGTTAAATTATTTGAACCCCACCACTGGTCAGGCCCTACCTAAGCATCTCTAAAATCCTGATGCCCCCCCCCCCCCGTGACATATAATTCTTAGTTTACTCACAAAGTGAACTCTACTCATGCGGAGGAAGCTTAAAAAGCCATTAACTTGGTTTAAACAAGGTTTCAAATTGCCTCCATTAAAATCAATTTCCCCCTGTGGGGTGTGGGCCCCACATTGGGAACCACTGAACTAGACATACCCAGTCCCAGTTAATAAATTATTAGTAACTGAATGACTTGAAGCAAAGGCTGGACTTGTGTTTCTCTTGGGATCAGATTCAAAAGTCTAAATTTCCTAAATTTCCTAAAGCTGCTAAATGTCCTTCTCTGACTCATAACGGTGAAAAATAGAAAGATCAGTGAAAATAGAAATAAAAACCTCCTTGGTGTTATCATACATGTATGCTCACCACTTGAATATAAGTTTAAATTATATTCATTATATTTTAATATGTTCTATCCTTTTAAGCATGGATTCGTTGATAGAAGCGAGCAAAAGGAAACATTCAGCTTTGACACAAAGCCAATGTGGCACAGTCCTTTAATATGACTCCCACCCCACCCCTAACAAAACTTTAGGATTGCATCTCTTGTAATGTCAGAAACTGGACCAAGCTGATTCCTTTGAAAACTCTTTCAAGATTGAGTGAAGTCAGCTGCTGATTTTTGAAAATCAGGGATAAACAAGCTTAGAAGACGGTGTAATATACAATTCCTTTCCCACTGTTCAAACCTGAGATGGTTCTGTGTCATAAAAGACACACTTTCTTTTGATTTTTCCTGATTTATGCATAGGAGGCCATCCTTCATTGGTAACAAAATAATTCTTCAGATTTTAAAAGGACAGTTCCAATGGACCTCAACTTAAGCACCTTTATGCCTCTCCTCGGGGTCCCTGAATCTGATAGTGTATAATACATCTCTTCTTTTCTTTTCACAAAAACATCAAGAAAGTTTAATGTTCCAGCAGGCAATTTCTTCCTTGTGCTTTGGGTTAATCTAACATACTAATAAACACACCTAGGTTGTCCTAACATGAGATAAGATACTTTTTTTCCAAGTTAAAGCCAACAATTTTCTTGTATTTAAATGGAACCTATCCATTATTCATCGATAAAAGCTTACGTTGGGCTAAATGCATACAGGGGAAAAAAAGATTACAAAGGGAGTGTGTGGGGTTTTTTTGTTTTTGTTTTTTGACAGAAAAGTACACTTGTGCAGATCACACGTTTAAATCTTTGCTGCAAAAGCTCTCTGCTTTCAAGATTAAAAATCCCTTTGTTTTGGGTTTGGCTGGTTAAAGGAAAACAATTTGTTGTTTTGTTTTTCATACTGTAAAGTCTCGAGCAAACTCTGAATCTTTGAATTTCCATGTTCCACACCATGACAATATAATGTTTCTTTTGATGATATCAAGGGCATTGAAAAAAGTGAGTTATGGACCATTTTTTCACACTTACGAACACCATTGCTGTGGACACATAATCAAAATTCAAATGCTTGGCAACTGACTCATATTTATGACCGTTGCTGTGTTCCAGTATCTTGTGAGCACTTTTGCAACCTTCTGGCATGCAAAGTTAATGGGGAAGCTAGTGTCAGCATTCCAAATATCATCCAAAATTAAATCAGAGTCCAAGGCAAAGCATTGCTCTAAGTTCCAATTTATTAAGAGAGACATGTTGGCACATCTGTGGGAACCCGAATCTGAAAGCTTCCTGGGTTTTCCACCCAGTTGAAAGTTCATGAAATTGCCCCCACACCCACATGTCCATCACATGGTCCAATCTTCCGTGGCTACGCTGGCATCTCCACCCATCCACTTCCGGTCAGGTGCAGAGATGCAGAGACAAAGAATGACTGTGGGCTTCTAGAAAGGAATGTTTTAAGGGTCTTGTGAGTATGCCTAGCTGCTCCACAATCAACATGCTGATTAAGCATTGGGTGCAGCCGGTGTCCACAATTGCCCCAATTTCCCCCTCCACTCCCGTTTCGGGCACTTGGAGGTTGCAAGCGGATGGGTGCACTCCCCATTGGGTCGTCTTAATAAACATTCATATTCTACTCCTTACTATTCCCCTCCCAATTACCCCACTAATGAACAGCATAGTAAAATAGTAGAGAGTGTGGCAGGCCAAAGATCAAAAGGAGTATGACTGTAGGCCTGACTGCTAGATTTACCTAACAGCCCATTACTAACTTAACTACTGCAGTCATTCACTTAACAACTGTGGCAAGAAGGTCACAAAATGGAGCAAAATTCACTTAACAAATCTTCGCTTAACAATAGAAATTAAGCACTCAATTGAGGTCGTAACTGAAGGACTATCTGTATTTGACCATAATGTGGTCATATTTTACTTAAAGGCTATGAGAATCTGCAGCAAACATCCAACAAGATTGAGATATTGATTTTTTAAAAAAAGTTTATTAAAAGATTATTTCATTTTTTTTTCTTTTGGCATCTCCCTCATCACTCAATGTACACATATTAGGAATCTTATGTGTATTGACTAGTCTGAGCCCTTGATAAAGTGATTTCATTCATTAGGTAAAGGTTCCCCTCACACATATGTGCTAGTCGTTCCCGACTCTAGGGGGCGGTGCTCATCTCTGTTTCAAGGCCGAAGAGCCAGCACTGTTTGAAGACATCTCCGTGGTCATGTGGCCAGCATTTTTTACATGCTTTCAAACTGCTAGGTTGGCAGAAGCTGGGACAAGTAACGGGAGCTCATTCCGTTACGCGGTGCTAGGAATTCAAATCACTGAATTGCCAACCTTTCTGATCAACAAGCTCAGCATCTTAGCCACTGAGCCACCGCTTCTTTTTCAGTCATTAGAGATTTAACCTTTGCAAAGTAGTTTGTGGCAAAACTGTTCATTCAAATTGTGTTTAATTATGAACAAACTATCAAGATCCAAAACAATCCCTTCAGGTATGAAATCATTCTGTCTGAAGTGCAACATGTGCTGCTGTAGGTGGGCAGAGAAGTGCCTGTTTTACTTCCTCCCCCCCAAAAAAAGATCAAAATAGTGGGTGTTGAACTTAAAGAGCTTTCACAATGTGTGCAAAACAACCCATTCATGCTTGAAAACAGCCAATTTGTTCGAAGGAGAAAGGCCATTGAAAACACAAAATGGTCCATTGAAAATAGAGATATTTGGAATGCAGAGCAGTTGGGTGTCAAAACGTGTTGTGCAACAGGATTATTGGTCAAAAGAAAAAAAGTCTCATATGGATAACCGGGAAGGGTCAGTGTTGTGGCCCAGCAGGAGCCGTTGGAGCTGCCGATGGACTCCGATAGCGAGGAACCCTATGAGTCTGCTATGGAAGATATGGAGGACCCTGGGCAGGGTCAGACTCAGAGGAGGGACCAGAGAGGCTGGTTGGCCACCACGAGGCGCCTGAGGCATGGAGCAGCGGGAAGATCAAAGGGAGTTTGTCCCTGACGCCAGGCATGGAGGGCGGATAAACAGAGGCAGCAGTTACGGAGACTGACTCATAAGAGATAATCAAGCCCAGGTGGTTGTGGCTTGGCCCCTCCCAAGAGAGTATATAGAAGAGACTTTGGGAGGAGTCCTTTGCAGGACACAACTGTTCATAACTAATGTGGAGAACTCCTTGTCTGGTCTGCCTTGTGTTCTTGTGTCTGTTGGAGTCTGGGTTGCTGCCAACGTCGTGCCAGTGAGTCATGTCTGGGCTTTCAGCCAACAGGATTATAATTGCTGTGAGTAAAGAGTGGCAAAACAGCTAAGCCTGTGTCTGTGTTCATTACCGGAGAGAGGGGGGCCAGAACAGGTCAGTAACCAACAGGCTACCATAAGGACAAGGAAGGGAAGAATCCTTATACGTTGGCCCTTAAGGTATGAAAAGGCTTATAAAGCCAAGCATTAGAGACGAAGCCAGTGAGACTCAAAAACAGAACAGAGGAAAGAACAAGAGAGGAAGAAGTTATTTAATAAAATGTTTTTGGAGTAAAAATCTATCTAAAGATAGTTTTTACTATTTAAGATACATTAATAGTTAGTTATTCATCATGAAATGGAGCTTAGTTATGCAACATGAAGCTGCATATTCTGCAATATTGGGACTGTGATTTCAATTGAGTTGATTTAAATTAAGCCTTTTCACTAGTGATTTAAATCATGATTAAATTGACTTTATTTAAATCAAATCCACCCCACTCTCAACCTTGAATCTCGGTGGGATTCGAACTGCCAAACTGCAGCCAGCCAGCAGAAGTAGCTTGCAGTACTGCACTCTAACCACTATGCCACCAAGGCTCATTCCTCTGCAAGATAACCCTCAAAGTTCTGCTCACTGTTATTGTATTTACTTTATAAATCACCATAGTTTGCCACAGATACACATTCTCTTTAGAAATCTTAGAACCATGCAAACTTTTCCTTGGGGTCATCATGAACAAAATCCTCAGCATTTGCCTACCCTCGGTCAGGTACTCTATTTGTGGTAGGAAACCGTGCAAATCTTATGCATTGTTACCTTGCAAAAAAGCTTGCCTTTTTTTGTGCTTGTGGGGTGTTTAGTAAAATGTGTGTATTCTGGGAACCATAATAAACATGCAAGTGACTAATGCTTTTCAGCAAAACTTCTCAGAGATTTGTACCGGCAGGAGCTGAGAGTTCATTGGTTTCCTTTAGTTCTAATTTAGGCCATCCCCATTCAGATAAGTGTTGACATGAATTCCCTAGTGCACAGGGTGTCAAACCCAAGACCCCGGGGTCAGATCTGGAGCTTGGGAACTGTTTTCACGGCAGAGCCCTTGGGCCACCACAGGCACCCCCAATACGAGTGATGTCGAGCTAGCCACGCCCGCCTGGCCACGCCCACCCTGGACCCCCCGAGATTAAACACAATCCTGATGCATCCCTCAATGAAATAAGTTTTGACACCCCTGCCCAGAGAGTGGTATACATTTTCTCAAGCTAACTAACATGTTAGCTATAGATCCAGTAATGATCTGAATCTACTGCCCATCTTCCGGTCCTTAGAAACATATTTATGTTATATAAGCAGTATGCTTCCTCCCATTTTGGGCATACCAGGGGTTGTGACCAATCCAGCATATTTCCCTGGCTAGCTGATAAGGAGGAGAGGCCTGTGGCTTAGTGGCTAACCAACTGCCCTAATATGTATACAGCACAGGTTCAAATCCCAGTAAGGGTATGGCTAGCTGAGAGAGCTAAATAGTTTGAAATAGATCTATACTAAGTCTCCCTTTATTCTTTATCAGCACAAATGCAATATATACCCCTTGGATATCGATAATTAACAAATAAAAGAGAGAACAGCTTCCTCCACCAAGGCACACGTAAATAAATATCTTCTAATTTTTAGAAATGGCCCTGGACAATAGCCCAGGACACACAGCAACGGCAAAGAATCCCTTGCTAAATTTTTTGAAGCCCACCCCCTCCTGCCTTCTACCCTCAAACGTGCACAACAATTTTCACTTTTCATATGGAAGATGCTGATCCACATTCTATCACTGCATACAATGCTTCCCCATATTTTAAAACTGGGACTGCATCAACTGCCAAACATGCAGACAAAATATAATGTTCTGGAGACTAGAGGAAATGAGTCATTTGTTGCTTTTCACAATGACAAGAAGAAGAAAAGTGTGCAAGGAAAAAGAGAGTCAGAATCACATAATTTCCCTTTTAAAAGTTTCTCTTTCATTTGGAGTAGTTTTAGGAAGTATCAAACTTCTGGTATTAAGCATGCTATATATTTGTTAATGCATGCTTTGATGGACTAATACATTTTAAGTAGGTGTGATTCAGTGGTGGGATTCAAATAATTTAACAACCGGTTCTCTGCCCTAATGACCATCTGGGTAGGTGGGGCTCGGTGGTCATGTGACTGGGTGGGCATGGCCAACTCAAGGTCACTCAGATGGATGCTTCGGCTTAGCTGTTATAATGTAATAAGGATTAACTGGAGAGGCAGTTTCTGTAAGCAGGTCAATAAAGATTAGGCTAGAAGCAACACTAGAATGTTTCCTTCCTGCCTTCCTTACAGGATTAGCCCTGTAAAGTGAAAAAAATAAAATAAAAGGAGATTTCTTCCAACAATCAATTCTCTGAACTACTTAGAAAGTTACCAACCGGTTCTCCCGAATATGTGTGAACTGGCTGAATCCCACCACTGGTGAGATTAAAAAAAAAGACACACATGTTTAACATATCTTGCAAAAGGAAACTCCATAGTTTTTTTGTTTTTTTGCCAAGCTCAACTAGGGATATTGGCTAATATAAACAATTGTGTAGGTATATATTTCCTTTTAGATAGATAGAATAGTTGGAATAGATAGAATTCTTTATTGGCCAATTGTGATTGGACACACAAGGAATTTGTCTTTGTGCAGATGGTTCAGTGTACATAAAAAGACAAGATACATTCATCAAGAATGAATCTCCTCCCACTTACAACGACTCTAACTTTTTGCAGGTATCCTTACAATTTATATTGATATTGTTTCCTGATTGCTTACTTGTGCCCTATGATTATCATTAAGTGTTGTACCTTATGATTCTTGATGAATAGTTTGACAGTGTTGAGGGAATTATTTGTTTAGCAGAGTGATGGTGTTTGGAAAAAAAACCTGTTCTTTTATCTAGTTTTCTTGTTGTGCAGTGCTCTGTAGTGTCATTTTGAGGATAGGAGTTAAAACAATTTATGTCCAGGATGTGAGGGGTCTGTAGATATTTTCACAGTCCTCTTTTTGACTCGTGCAGCATACAGGCCCTCAATGGAAGGAAGGCAGGTTGGTAGTAATCATTTTTTTCTGCAGTTCTAATTATCCTCGGAAGTCTGTGTCTGTCTTGTTGGGTTGAAGAACCAAACCAGACAGTTATGGAGGACAGACTCAATAATTCTTCTGTAGAACTGTATCAGCAGCTCCTTGGGCATTTTGAGTTTCCTGAGTTGGCACAGAAAGAACATTCTTTGTTGTGCTTTTTTTATGATGTTTTGGATGTTAGGTGTCCATTTTAGATCTTGAGATATGATAGAACCTAGAAATTTGGAGGTCTCTGCTGTTGATACGGTGTTGTCTAATATTGTAAGAATTGGTAGTATGGGAGGGTTTCTCCTATACCTTCTCCTTTTTAGAGTTAAGGTCTTTTGCTCAGGAGTTAAAATTGTATACATAGTGCTCCATCCTTCCATTCCTCCCCTCAATAGTGATAATGTTGAGATAGATTAAGCTGAGGATGATTGGCCCCAGTGAGATGGCATCATGGCCCAGGAATCACATTAAAGAAGAGGCTCCAGCAAAATCTATGGGATCTCAGTCTCAAGAGACTAACACAAGAATCACTTTATGCCAACCAAATATAAGAGTAGCTGGAGAAGTCAAATGATTTTGATGATGTTAAGTCTCCTAGCCCGCAAACTCAGTGAGTGGAGTGAAGAGCAAAGCAACATTGTTCCATTGGGCTACTTGCCAAGCAAGAGAGCAAATCTCTTGATTAATGAAAGCTGGCTGCAGCCTGATTCAAGAATCAGCTTTCATCTGCATTGGAAAAGCAACTTCTGACTTTTGGCTCTTACACTCATGTCCCTGTTCATGTCAGAAATGTTGAGTATCTAACCTTTGAATTGCTTGCAAACCCTGACCCAGATCTCAGAATTTTGGACTGATTCTGGACTATTCATCTGTATGGTCCTATTGAAACAATTCTGGCAAGCGTCTGAGATTTGTTTAGCATGCTATTATCTCTTGATGAGTAAACTGGGAGATATTGCTGCAACTGTGTGTGAGTCAGTATTTGAAACCTGAAACTAGTTGCTGTAGTTGAGAATGGACTATTGCACATACTTGGTTATAAGAAGCTGAAAAGAATGTAAATGTATAGAAATGAAACTATTTCCTTAAAGTCCTATAAATGACTCTTCTATTTTGTATATATCTGCCTCCTAATTTATAGAATGGTCATTTAGTCTATGCACTATGTTAACAGAAACGATGAAATCCTTAGATTGCTACTTATTGAAGTTGACAGTTTGCTATGAGGAATGATATGAAAACAGTAGTTTTGCGTTCCCTGTTGGTAGAATATATATTTCTTATTTCATTTTCATAAATTGCCTCTGGGTATATGTAGAGATGTAGACAATACAAAATTGCTATTAAATCTTCACACACACACCACACCACACACACACACACACAGGTGGGAGTGGAGAAAACTGTGAGCAAATTGATGTAGCTTGCACCATATCCTTCAGGTTAGTTCACATGATTTATTAATAGTTATCAATATTCTATAAGGTATAGAAAGTGGAGGAAAACACAAGGCACAAACTACTGAAACTTGGAAGTTTCCTAAGGGGAATAACACTGCAAGGGTATATCATTATTTTTAAAAAGTTTAGGGTAACTTTAAAAAAAAAAAAAAATCTCCCTTCAATTTCCTTCAATTCAAATCCATTTTTTGCTTATTCAAGTGCAATATTTTGGATATGTCATTTTGTTTGTAAGTTTATGAGATGGAATCTATTGAGGATTTACACACACACACCACACACACACACACACACACACACACATTTGCAATCAAAATATGACATCTGATTATCTGGCCAAAGAAAATTGTTTAAATATAAGAGATTGACCTTCCAGGTAAAGAAAAAGTCCAGGAATATATGTATTATGTATATATGTATGTATGTATGTATGTATGTATGTATGTATGTATGTATGTATGTATAGTATATATGTATATATGTATATGTATATGTATATCTGTATGTATATATGTATATATGGATATATGTTATTATATGTTGGTGTGTGTGTGTGTGTGTGTGTATGGTTTCCTAATTTACAATAATAGGCTACCAGAATTTTTCTTGGGTTGGTTGGGTGTGACAGTATGACATTCAATCATTGTAGCAGGTCCAGAGGTATTTCACGAGAAGAGTCCTCCAATTCTGCTCACAATAGAATCCTTATGCCATCAGGCTTGAAATTTTGGCTTTGGACAACCTTGAACTATGTCATGACCTAAGCATTGTACACAAAACTGGCTGTATCAATCTTCTACCTGTCAATGACTACTTCAGCCTCAATCACAAGGGCAAACAATGATACAAACTCAAAGTAAACCGCTAAACTTGTTTGCAGAAATATGACTTCAGTACAAAGTGGTCAATGCCTGGAATGCTCTACCTGACTCCATTGTTACTTCCTCTAACCCCCATAAGTTCAACCTTAAACTCTCTACCGTGGACCTCACCCCATTCCTAGAGGTCCTCAAGGGAGCGTGCATAAGTGCACCAGGATGCTCATCCCTGTCCCACTGTCCCCATTTATTTGTACTCATTTCATGTGCTCATGTCCATGTTTATACTTATACCTGCCATCCTACATGTTGCAACTAAAGAAAATAAAAATACATAAATAAAAGTATCTAGGAAACCCTGACCTAGAGACCCAGTAACAATGGTAGAATCTACAATATAAAAAGAGATCACAGGTTTACTGCTACGTCTAGGTGTATCTTTGCCAAGAAAACTGCCCAGTTGTCTTAATCCCGATGACCACACAATTTGGAATCCTTTGAGAACATTGTTATTTCTGGAAAAGCATTTGAAAGAGACATTCCGCGAGACTGTGTGAACAAAGCACTCTTTCGAATGTAAAAAACAAGCAGTCTTTTGCAAGGCTCAAATCTTCAGAAAATCCCAAATGAATTTTGGTTTGTACTTTGCACAAACACACACCCCTCACACATACACACACACACCAGGGGTGGGTTCCTGCCAGTTCTAACTCTCTATAGAGGAGGTCACAAATCTACAGTGCGTTTAGAACGGTTCCAGGTCCCTCTTCCCGCCCATCCGCCCATCATCAAGATGAAGAGCAAGA